>NC_063165.1:63610571-63726923 GCF_023159225.1 Perognathus longimembris pacificus
GGGGGGGGGGAGATGACATCCAGGAAGCAAGAAAGAAATGGAAGCAAAAATGGATACAATGCAAACCTCCGTTAAAGAAGACCTTAACATCCTGAAAAGTGAAATGCATGAAAAAATAGATTTAAAAATACAACTCTTTAAGGAAGAAATTTCCACGATCAGAGCTGATCTGTAACCATAAATAGCTCTCTGACATCCATAAACTCCGCAAATTGAATCCACAGCACAAAGAACTGACTGTATTGAATCCAGAATCTCTCTTGGATGATGATGCAGCCGATAAGAACCAGAAAATTACCACACTCCAAGAAACGGTAAAGCTCCAGGGCAGACTAATCCAGGAGCTAGTGGACAAAGACAAGAGATATAATCTGCGCATAATTGGAATAGAAGAAGGAGCCGAATACCAGAGCAGAGGACTTCAACATATTTTCAACAAAGTGATTGCAGAAAACTTCCCCAATCTCACAAGGAACCCATCCAGGTAACCGAAGCCTATAGGACACCTGGCAGACCAGACCCCAGAAAAGCCACGCTAAGGCATATAATATTCAAGACTTCAGATTTCAGGAATAAAGAGCAAATTTTGAATGGCAGCCAAAGTGAAGAAAGAAATCTTTTACAATGGGAAGAGGATCCGAATAACAGCAGACCTCTGCACACAAACCTACCACGCGCAAAGAGAATGGAAGAACACCATCCAAGTTCTACAGGCCAACAAGTGCCAACCTAGACATAAAATATCCAGCGAAGTTGGAATTCATATTCGAGGGGGAAACCAGATCTTTCCATAACAAAGAGGATCTAAGGGAGTATGTGAATAAAAAACCAGCCCTACACGAATTCTAAGAGGGGGACTCCCAACCAACAGAAACCCATACAGGACACACAGACAGAAACAGAAAGAAACTACAATAGCCAGAGCCCAACAGAAAGAGCAGCTCACTAAAGACAAGAAAGAAAAAAAGAGGAAAAGCAGCCCAACAAGAAAATGGAAGGAGAAAAAAACACTCATATCCTTGATCTCTTTGAATATAAACGGTATAAACTCTCTGATAAAGAAGAGTAGACTGGCAGAATGGATCCACAAACAAAAAGTTGCCATCTGTTGTCTACAAGAGACCCACATTACAGCAAGGGATAAAAACAGGCTCCGAATGAAAGGATGGAGCAAGATCTTCCAAGCAAACGCACCTACCAAAACGGCAGGAGTAGCCATCCTGATCTCAGACAAGCTGGACTTCTCATTAAAATCAACTCAAAAGGACAAAGAAGGTCACGACATTTTAATACAAGGGAAACTCCGGAATCAAGAAATCACGGTGATAAATGTATACTCACCGCACAAAAGAGGCCCTATATATGTCAAGCAAGTTCTCACAGAACTAAGAACAAGATAGACCTAACACAATCATAGTGGGTGATTTTAATACTCCACTCTCTCCAAAGACAGATCCAACACCCAGAGGATTATCAAGGAGCTGAGGACCTAAGTAACACCATATCCCAAATGGATCTGACAGATCTATACAGAATCTTCCAACCTACAGAGACCCAATACACCTTCTTCTCAGCAGCCCATGGATCATACTCCAAAATAGACCATGTGATAGCCCACACAAAGAACCTCAGCAAATACAAAAGTACTGACATCATCCCATCCATTATATCTAACCACAGTGGATTAAAGGTAACCCTCAATAACAACAGTTACCACAGAAGCTATACACATTCTTGGAGGCTAAACCCCACACTGTTATCCAACACTTGGGCTACAGACCAAATCAAAGATGAAATCAACGAATTCATAAGCCATAATGACAATGAAAATACATCACAAAGAAACCTATGGGACACAGCTAAGTCAGTACTGAGGAGCAAGATCATCACCCTCAGCACTCACATTAAAAAGAATGGAAGCAGAGCAGGTGAATAACGTCACGATGAAACTAAAACAACTGGAGAAACAAGAAATGATCAAACCTAAAATGACTAGGAGGACAGAGATCACAAAGATTAAAGGAGAGATAAATCTGATTGAAAATAGAAAGACCATTCAACAAATAAATAAGACTAAAAGCTGGTTCTTTGAGAAAATAAATAAAATTGACAGACCCCTTGCAAGACTTACAAAAAAAAAGAAGAGAAGAGACTCATATGCATAAAATCAGGGACTCCACCGGAAAAATAACAACAAGTACACACGATATTCAAACAATCATAAGAAACTATTTCCAGAACCTCTACTCACTAAAAAAAAATAATTTTACAGAAATGGATCAATTCTTAGCGAAGTATAAACTGCCCAAACTGAAACAAGAAGAAATAAATCAACTAATAACCAATATCTTACAGCGAGATACAGGGGGTAATCAAGAACTCCCAACAAAAAAAAGCCCAGGCCCAGATGGATTCACCAACGAATTTCTATAAAACTTTTAGTGAGGAGCTAATACCAATACTCCTCAAACTCTTCCATGAAATAGAAACAGAGGGAGAAATCCCAAACTCATTCTATGAAGCTAATATCATACTCATTACCAAACCAGGCAAAGACCCAACAAAAAAAGAGAACTACAGACCAATATGTCTAATAAACACAGATGCAAACCTCCTCAATAAAATATTAGCTAACAGGATCCAGAAACTGATCAAGAAAATTATACATCATGACCAAGTAGGCTTCATCCCACAGTCACAAGGATGGTTCAACATCCGTAAATCAGTCAATGTAATTCACCACATAAACAGAACTAAAATCAAGAATCACATTGTTATCTCAGTCGATGCCCAAACAGCCTTTGACAAAATACAACATCCATACTTATTAAAAGCTCTGGAGAGACAGGAATAGATGGAACATTCCTCAAAACAATAAACGCCATATACAGCAGGCCAACTGCTAACATCATATTAAATGGAGAGAAACTTAAATCATTCCCCCTAAACTCAGGAACAAGACAAGGATGCCCACCTCTCCCCATTTCTTTTCAACATAGTGCTGGAATCCCTAGCCATAGCAATATGGCAAGAGGGAGGACATCAAAGGGATCCACATCGGCAAGGAAGAAATCAAACTATCCCTATTCGCAGATGACATGATCTGTATCTGAAGGACCCAAAAAACTCAGTCCCCAAACTCCTACACCTAATAAACCAATTTGGCAAAGTAGCAGGATACAAAATCAATCCACAAAAGTCAGCAGCTTTTCTGTACACCAGCAATGTAACAAGCAGAAAAGGAAATTATGGAAACAATTCCATTTACAGTAGCCAAATATAAATAAATAAATAAATAAAGTACCTAGGGATCAACTTAACATGACGACCTATTTAATGAGGAACTATAAAAATCTAATAAGGGAGGTTGGGGATATAGCCTAGCGGCAAGAGTGCCTGCCTCAGATACACGTAGGCCCTAGGTTCGATTCCCAGCACCACATATACAGAAAATGGCCAGAAGCGGCGCTGTGGCTCAAGTGGCAGAGTGCTACCTTGAGCGGGAAGAAGCCAGGGACAGTGCTCAGGCCCTGAGTCCAAGGCCCAGACTGGCCAAAAAAAAAAAAAAAAAAAATCTAAAAAGGGAAATCAAAGAAGACTCAGGAGATGGAAAGACCTCCCATGCTCATGGGTAGGCAGAATCAATATTGTGAAAATGGCCATATTGCCCAAATTGTTATACAAATTCAATGCAATCCCTCAAAATCCCAGTCACATTCTTTACTGAAATAGAGAAACCAATCCATAAATTCATATGGAACAGCAAAAGACCTAGAATAGCCAAAGCAATTCTAGGCATAAAAAGCAGTGCAGGAGGGTATCACAATGCCAGACTCAAGCTCTACTATAAGGCCATCATAACAAAAACAGCCTGGTTATTGGTCTAAAAACAGACCGGAAGACCAATGGATCAGAATTGAAGATCCAGAAATAAAACCACACTCTTACAGTCAGCTGGTATTTGACAAGGAGTTAAAGACATACAATGGAATAAACATAGCCTCTTCAACTACTGGTGCTGGGAGAACTGGGCAGCCTATGCAGAAAACTCAAAGTAGACCCAAGCCTATTCACCATGCACCAAGATCAACTCAAAAGGATCAAAGACCTCAATATCAAGCCTGAATCCTTGAAACTAGTGAAAGACAGAGTAGGCAAGACGCTAGAACTTATAGGCACAGGAAGGAACTTCCCTGAATATAGTCCCAGGGGCACAACAAATAGGGGAGAGACTCGACAAATGGGACTACTACAAATTAAAAAGTTTCTGCACAGCTAAGGACATAGCCACCAAATAGAAAGACATCCAACGATATGGGAAAGGATCTTTATCAGCACAGCAACAGACAAAGGCCCTAATATCTGTCATCTACAGGGAACTTAAAAAAACTAAGCCTCTCCAAGCCCAATAAACCCAATTAGGAAATGGGCAAAGGAGCTCAAATATTTATTCACTTTCCCCGTCCTCTGGGCTACATCCTTGTTTCAGGCCCTCTGTATCTCTCCTTGTCTAGCTAAGATGAAGCCACTTTTTTTTATTTCTCCACCTCCTCTCTTACCTCATTCCAAGCCATTTTCCTCTGATTTTAAAGCTACAGAAAACGATTGTCGCTGTTTTCTTCCTTCCTTCCTTCCTTCCTTTTCCTTCTCCTTCCTTCCTTCCTTCCTTCCTTCCTTCCTTCCTTCCTTCCTTCCTTCCTTCCTTCTCTTTCTTTCTTTCTTTCTTTCTTCTTTCTTTCTTTCTTTCTTTCTTTCTTTCTTTCTTCTTTCTTTCTTTCTTTCTTTCTTTCTTTCTTTCTTCTTCTTTTCTGGGCTTGAACTCCAGGCATGGTGCTGTTCCTGAGCAATTTGGCTCAAGGTTAGTCCTCTATAACTTAGGATCACAGCGCCACTTTCCAGTTTTTCTAGTGATTAATTGGAAATGAGTATCATAGGCTGGAAATGTGGCTTAGCAGTAGAGTGCTTGCCTAGCAAGCATGAAGCCCTGGGTTCAATTCCTCATTGCTGCATAAACACAAAAAGCCGGAAGTGGTGCTGTGGCTCAAGAGATAGAGTGCTAGCCTTGAGCAAAAAGAAGCCAGGGACAGTGCTCAGGCCCTGAGTCTCAAGTCCCTGGACTGGCAAAAAAAAAGAAAAAAGAAAAAAAAGAAGATTATCGTGGACCTTCCTATCTGGGTTGGCTTTGAACCATGATTCTCAGATCTCAGCCTCCTGAGTAGCTAGGATTGTAGGCATGAGTTACCAGAGCCTGGCTCCTTTTTCTTTTTAAAAAGCCAATGCATCACCAGGCACAGGATAATACTTTGAAGCTAGCGTGGGCAGGAAAGCTCATGAGACTCTTATGTTCAATTAACCACCCCAAAAGCTGGAAGTGGAGCTATAGATCAAGTGGTAGAGCACTAGACATGAGCATAAAAGCTCAGGGACGAATCAAGGCCCTGCGTACAAGCCCCAGGACTAGCCCTCCCCCCCGCAACACACAGCAAAACAGTGTCTTTAACTGCCCTCCAGTTATTATTGTTCAGTATATGTGTCTACCCAACTATTTTCTTCTTCATTGTCAAAGTGAAGTACAGAGGGGTTACAGTTTCATATGTAAGGCAAGTACATTTCTCATCCAAATTGTTACCTCCTCCTTCATTTCCCCCACCATGCCCCCTCCCCATTTCCCTCTTCCTCCTTGAGTTGTACAGTTGGTTTACACCAATTGGTTTTGTAAGTATTGCTATTACAATGGTTTCGTTTTTAATCCTTTGTCTCTCAATTTTGGTATTCCCTTTCCCTTCCCTAGTTCCAATACATGTATATACATTATCCAGGGTACTACGATCAGTTACAGTGATAGCAGGGGTAAAACCTAGGGAAGGGAATATCAGAGGAATAAAAAGGGTATGGTTTCACATGGCATGCTGAAAATAACTACAACAATGATATACCACTTGTTTCCAGAACTTGGAGTTCATTTTGCTTAGCATCATCCTATGTGTTCATAAGGGCAGAGCTATTGAGCTATTGTGATTTCTGCTACGACTATCATAGGCATGCACTAATTATTCCCTATGAAGGAAACCATAGAGTCCATGTTTCTTTGGATCTGGTTCACTTCACTTAGTATGGTTTTTTCCAAGTCCTTCCATTTCCTTATAAATGGGGCAGTGTCCTTCTTTCTGATAAAGGCATAGAATTCCACTGTGTATATGTATCACATTTTCTTGATCCACTCATCTATTGAGGGGCATCTGGGTTGGTTCCATATTTTAGCAATGACAAATTGTGCTGCGATGAACATAGTTGTGCTATTGGCTTTAGTGTGGTCTTTCTTGTAATCTTTCAGGTAGATGCCCAAAAGTGGGGCTGCTGGGTCATAGGGGAGCTCTATGTTTAGCCTTCTGAAGAACCTCCATACTGCTTTCCAGAGTAGTTGAACAAATTTACATTCCCACCAACAATGTAGTAGGGTTCCCTTTTGGCCACATCCCCTCCAGCATTTGTTGTTAGTTTTCCTGATAATGGTCATTCTTACTGGGGTGAAGTGGAATCTCAGTGTTGTTTAGAGTTGCATTTCTTTTTTTTTTTTTTTTGTCTTTAACATTCACTGCTTCTAATTTCTTTTTTTTTCTTATTTATTGTCAAAGTGATGTACAGAGAGGTTATAGTTTCATACGTTAGGCATTGGGTACATTTCTTGTACTGTTTGTTACCTCCTCCCTCATTCCCCCTCCCCCTCATCCTCCCTCCCCCTTTCCCTCTCCCCCCATGAGTTGTTCAGTTGATTTACACCAAACAGTTTTGCAAGTATTGCTTTTGTAGTCGTTTGTCTTTTTATTCTGTGTCTCTTGATTTTTGGTATTCCTTTTCACTTTCCTAGTTCTAATACCAGTATATACGGTTTCCAATGTACTCAGATAAAATACAGTGATAGTGCAGGTACAACCACATGAAGGGGATACAAGAGGATCATCAATAGAAGCTACGGTTTCACATGTCATGTTGAAAGTAATTACAACAGTGATATATCACGCGTTTCCATAACATGGAGTACCTTTCACTTAGCATTATCTTATGCATTCATAGGGGCATCAGTATTAGGCTCTTGTGATCCTCTGCTGTGACTTGCCTAAACTTGTGCTAATTATTCCCTATGAGGGAGACCATAGAGTCCATGTTTCTTTGGGTCTGGCTCACTTCACTTAGTATAATTTTTCCAAGTCCTTCCATTTCCTTACAAATGGGGCAATGTCATTCTTTCTGATAGAGGCATAAAATTCCATTATGAATATATACCACATTTTCCTGATCCATTCATCTACTGAGGGGCATCTGGATTGGTTCCATATTTTAGCTATGACAAATTGTGCTGCGATGAACATTGTTGTGCTGGTGGCTTTAGTGTGTTCTTTTTTGTGGTCTTTTGGGTAGATGCCCAAAAGTGGGGCTGCTGGGTCATAGGGGAGCTCTATGTTTAGCCTTCTGAGGAATCTCCATACTGCTTTCCAGAGTGGCTGAATCAGTTTACATTCCCACCAACAGAAGTAGGGTTCCCTTTTGGCCACATCCCCTCCAACATTTGTTATTAGTTTTCCTGATAATGGCCATTCTTACTGGGGTGAAGTGGAATCTCAATGTTGTTTTGATTTGCATTTCTTTTATGGCCAGCAATGTAGAGCACTTTTTCATATGTCTCTTGGTCATTCTCATTTCCTCATCAGAGAAGTCTCTTTTGAAGTCTTTAGCCCACTTGTTGAGGGGGCTGTTGGTTCTTTGAGGATTTGTTTTGGAGGAATTTAATTCTTTTAGTTCTACATATATTTTAGGTATGAGGCCTTTGTCCGTAGATCTTCTCCCAATCTGTGGGCTTTCTATTTATCTTGCAAGCTATGTTTTTTGTCACGCAGAAGCTCTGTGGTTTGATGAAGTTCCATTTGTTCAACCTTCCTTTGATTTCTTGCATTTCTGAGCCTTTATTAAGGAAGTTTTGTCCTGTGCCAAGGAGGCCAAGTGTTTTTTCCTATTCCTTCTTGTAGTGTTTTCAGGGTATCTGAAAAGCCATTGATTTTTGAGGATTTATTTTATATCCTGCTACTTTGCTAAAGTTTTTGATCAGCTCAAGTAACTTGGGAGTAGAGTCTATGGGGTTCTTTAGATACAGGATTATGTCATCTGCAAAAAGAGAGAGTTTAACTTCATCTTTTCCTATTTGGATCTCCTTTATGTCTACATCCTGCCTTATTGCTCTGGCTAGGAATTCTAGTACTATGTTGAAGAGGAGATAAGAGAGCAGATAACCTTGTCTTGCTCCTGATTTCAAAGGAAATGGCTTTCACGTTTCACTATTAACTATAATGCTCACTGTGGGTTTGTCATAGATAGCCTTTATTATACTCAGGAATGTTCCCTGTAATCCTAGTTTCTCCAAAGCTTTTATCATAAATGGGTGCTAGATTTTATCAAATGCTTTTTCCACATCTAGAGAAATTAATATGATTCTTGGCCTTGCTCCTGTTGATGTAGTGGATTACGTTAATTGACTTGCATATACGGAACCAGTTTGCATCCCTGGAATAAATCCAGTTTGATCATAGTGTATGATTTTTTTTAATGACTTGTTGAAGTCATTGGCCAGAATTTTGTTGAGAATTTTTGCATCGATGTTTATAAAGGAAATAGGTCTATAATTCTCTTTCTTTGATAAGTCCCTGTCTGGTTCTGGGATAAGGGTTATACTGGCATCATAAAATGTGTTCGGTAGTGAACTTTCACTTTCTACTTCATTGAAGAATTTGAGAAATATTAGTGTGAGTTCTGTTTTGAAGGCCTTGTAGAATTCTGCTGTGAATCCATCTGGACCTGGGCTTTTCTTGGATGGGAGAGCTCTTACTGCGGTTTCTATTTCATTGCTGGATATGGGTCTGTTTAGTAGGTTTAAATCTTCATGGTTAAGTTTGGGTATATCAATTTTTGCTAGGAATTCATCCATTTTCTTCCAGATTCTCAAATTCATTAGTATATATGTTTGCAAAATATTCCCTTATTATATTCTGAACATTGGCTGTTTCTGTGTTGATGTTTCCAGTTTTGTCTCTGATTTTTGTTTATTTGGGTGCGCTGTCTTTGGGTTTTGGTTAGATTTGCCAGTGGTCTGTCTATCTTCTTAATTTTTTTCAAAGACTCAACTCTTTGTTTTGTTGATTCTTTCTATGGTGTTCTTTTTTTTTTTTTTTAAACTCTAAGTCATTTAATTCTGGTTTAATTTTAATTATTTGCTTCCATCTATTGGCTTGGGGTTTGGTTTGTTGTTCTATTTCCAGGAGCTTAAGGTCCTTCCTTAAGTTGTTGAATTGCTATTTCTCCAGTTTGTTGATGTAGGCACTCAGAGATCTAATTTTTCCTCTGAGTACTGCCTTTGCTGTGTCCCAGAGGAACCGTCTACCCAACTCTTAAGGAACAGGTCCTACAGGTCTCTCCAGTACTTCCTTCAGCTCTTTGAATACTTTTTACATTCTTTTTTTTTGCCTTTTCTTTTTTAATGTGGATCTCTTTATTAGCATCTTTGCCAATCTTCTACTGTTCAACTTGAATGTGAGTTCTTCTATGAAAGCTTTCTTTGACTTGCTTAAGTCTAGGTCAGTTTTCCTGTAAGGGGTTTCCAAAGCTTTCAATGTGGTCTGTATCCCAACCCTCATTCTGCATTTTCATTGCTTGTCCAACTCCTCAGATAAATGAGGATAGTGTTAGTGTAGTGTTATATCTCCAGTGATTAGTGTGTGTCTGGTGCCCAAGATGTATTTTCTTTTTTTCTTTTCTTTTCTTTTTTTGTTGCCAGAACTGAGGTTTGAACTTAGTGCCTGAGCACTGTCCCTGGCTTCTTTTTGCTCAAGGCTAGCACTCTACCACTTGAGCTACAGTGCCCCTTCCAGCTTTTTCTGTATATGTTGTGCTGAGGAATCAGACCCAGGTCTTCATGCATGCTGGGCAAGCACTCAACCACTAGGCCACATTCCCAACCCTCAAGATGTATTTTTTATAGTTCATGACAGGCCAAAGTGAGTGCTTGCCTTTGGAAAGATTAAATAGTAATATTCATGCTTAAAAAAAAATAAGGAATTTCTCCCAACTTCACCTCTTCCTTCTACTTCTTTCTTTTGTACTCTGCCCAGCAAATGCTGGTGTGATATGATAGAAAAAGGTCCAGCCTTAGAATTTTAGCAATGATTAACATTTGTTGAGCCCTTAGTGTATGCTAGGATGTTTCCTGAGCATATCACATCATTAACTCATTCAGTCCTCACACTAGGGAGCTCACAAATGTACTTTCATTAGACAGATGATGAAATATATATAGGCCAGAGATTCACACCTCAACTCAAATCTCTGCTCTGACACTTAACAGCTCCATGAAGCAGGTAAACAACTTCTTTCCTTTAATGAGCACTTTCAGATCTTGGACTTCGAAAGTTTTAGTTTTTTTTTCCTTTTTACATGCCATACATGTACATACACACTGGCTTTTTGGAGGTCAATTTTGGAGGTTGTTCCTTCACTGTGGCAATTTTACCTGGACAATAGCATGGGGTGCTCCTTTTGCCTTTTCAGTACTGAGACAATGTTTTGTGGGGCACTGGGGTTTGAGCTTGGGGTCTAGGACTTTCTTTGCTCAAGGATGTCACGTTGCCACTTGAGCCACACCTCCAGTTCTGCCTTTTTGCAGGATAAATGGAGATAAAAATGTCAAGGATTTGTCTACCCAGGATGCCTTTGAACTGTGATCTTCACATCTCAGCTTCCCGAGTAGCTAAGATTACTGATTGAGCCATCAGCACCCAGTTAACAATTCTTTATGACCTAAATATTCTGTATGCTAAATTATTTTTGCTAAACTAACTTATCTGGTTTCTATCTCTTAATTAAACCCTGACAATCTAACTAAGTTCAACAATAACCTAACAATTACCTTATATCTATTTATAGCTTCTTGTATATCTATTTATAGTTGCTGGTCTACTTTAAAATTATATATATATTTGGCCAGTCCTGGGCCTTGAACTCAGGGCCTGAGCACTGTCCCTGGCTTCTTCCCGCTCAAGGCTAGCACTCTGCCACTTGAGCCACAGCGCCGCTTCTGGCCGTTTTCTGTATATGTGGTGCTGGGGAATCGAACCTAGGGCCTCGTGTATCCGAGGCAGGCACTCTTGCCACTAGGCTATATCCCCAGCCCTATTATTATATTTTTAAAGGCAAGAAGTGGAGGGATAAAAAGGTTATGCCACTTGTTCAAGTTTATATAGCTCATAGGTTGCAGAGCTTAGATTAGAACCCATACAAACTAATTCTAAGGTCTTTGACCTTAAACATTAGGCCACTGGTTCTCAAATTTTAGTGAACCATCATTAAGATGGTTAAAACTTGAGAGTCTGAACTCATTTTCAGAGTTTCTGACTGTGTGGTTGAGGTTTAGTCTAAGAATTTGAATTTTGAAAAAAATTTAGGTGATGCTCATCATTGTGCTCTGCTACTTGTCCTTCATAATTGGAAAAACTGTTTCAATGGGCTACAGATGTCAGAGCTTGGTCGTGGAGATGTGGCTTAAGTGGTAGAGAACCAATTCAGAGCAAAAAGGCAAAGGAAGAACATGAGGCCCTGAGTTCAAGCCCTAGTATGGACACATAAAAAAGTATTACAGATGTCAGAGCTTAATGTAATTAGGACAAAGATGGAAACAACTAAGTAGGCTTGAAGTTGTAACATGATTATCCTCCATGGACTATCCATTGAACTTGAATGTGCCATTTGTCTTATATTATAAAGGAGAGAACTGAGACATAGAAGTTAAATAACTTGTTCAAAGTCACACTAGTAAGTGATAATGACAGGCAGTCTGACCACAAGGGCTTTTCTCAGTCATTACACTATACTACCTGTCATAGGAGCCTATACATTAGAAAGTGTTTCTGGGAAAAACATAAAACTCAATTAGGATTGTACTGGGAAAGGTTTCTGCTTCCCTTTGCAGACCTCCTGCAGAATCCATCCGTGTGTTGTTCACTGGGACCTCCACGGCACCCAGGCACCCTCCAAGGCACCTTCTCTAAAGGGTATTTGCACCTATAAGGGCTTACTTGTTGAGTGATTGGTTTTCAAGAAAAGAATCTAAAATTCCTTTTAAAGAACAGTACAACTGGGACAAGTGGCTCACACTTGAAATCTTAGCTATTCAGAACGCCAGATCTGAGGATTGAGGTTCTGAAGCTACCTCTATGCAGAAAAGCCTGTGAAACTCATATCCAATAAACCAGCAAAAACTGGAAGTGTAGGTGTGGCTCAAGTGGCAGATTGCCAGCCTTGAGTGACAAAACTCAGGAACAGTGCCCATACCTTGAATTCAGGCCCTCGTACTGGCACAAATCCAACCAAACAGAAAAAATTGTGTAAAAGCCTTGAAATCAGATTGATGATGTAATTAGGGCAAAGATGGGAATCTGATGATTTTGCTGAAAAGCCTCCACATAATTTAGGACTTTTCTTTTTCCTCTTGTAGCACTTTGCACATTCCATATTCTGCTTAGCCTTTACTGTCCACATGTTGGTCTTACAAGGCTGGAAGCTCTATGGGGCAAGACTATCTGGCAATATTTATTCACTTGTATGTTCCCTAGTACCTTGAACTGTGGTTGGCACACAGTTGACATTTGATAGATATTGATTAAACTTAAATTCCGGATAAAGACCAGTTTGCAAATTCTCTTTGTCAGTATCTTCTTGGACATGGCAATGACTCAGAACTGAACTTACAGAAGCGACCTGATAACTAGAGTGGTCTTTGTCCAAGTTAGGCATAGAAAAGACTTCTTTGTTAAAAGAGGTTATTTTGAGCAACTTAGAAATGATTTACATGTCAATCAGACAGTAGCTAAAATGGTTCTCATTATGTCCAGAGGGAATTCATATTTTTGTTCTTTGCGTAGGATTTGAAACCTGCATTATTTAATAGTAGCTGCTATTATTTAGTACTACTCTACATCAGTTACAGTGCTAAGGACTTACCATAATGGTCTTTTATTTAGTAGTCGCACAATGTTATGAAGTGGGAGTTAGATTCTAAGTGATTCTCTGAGCCACCATGCTATGCTACTTGTGACAAAAGCCTATAATTAAGACATCTACAGTGCTTTTTTGGTGTGTGTGTGTGTGTGTGTGTGTGTGTGTGTGTGTGTGTGTGTGTGTGTGCTGTTACAGGGGCTTGACCTCAGGGCCTGTACTCTCACATAGCTTTATCACTCAAGGCTGATGCTCTACCACTTGAGACACATCTCTGTCTCTGGCTTTATGCTGGTTAATTGGAGATGAGAGCCTCTCAGATTTGTCTTCTAGGACTGGCTTTGAGCT
The DNA here is from genome assembly GCF_023159225.1 of Perognathus longimembris pacificus. NCBI lineage: Eukaryota > Metazoa > Chordata > Mammalia > Rodentia > Heteromyidae > Perognathus > Perognathus longimembris. The sequence continues at coordinate 63,623,955 of NC_063165.1, forward strand.
ATGATCTTTAGATCTTAGCCTCTTGACATCCCGAGTAACTAAGATTATAGATGTGAGCCACTGGTGCCTGGCCTAAGGTACATTTTATAGATCAAGAAAGTGAATGTCCAAAAAAATGAGCGAATTCCCCAAGGCACACTGTAGTAAATGCAGTAACTGGGATTTAAACTTAGATTGAACTCCAATGGTCTTTGTTTTTCTGTTTCCTCAGGCTGGGTCCCTAGACTCCTACAATAGTGACATAGATCTTCTCTTTATCCATGATAGAATTTTCTCCCCAGGTGCAGGCACTGAAAATTCCAATTCTTTGTTTGAGAACCTGATGGCTAAACTTTTAGTCCCAGTTTGACTGGATAATACACCTTCATCTTCTCACACATGGTACTGAAGGAGCAAGGGGTGCTCACTCAGAAGCAAGATGGGAGTTTACTTATCTCCCTCAACTTCTCTAAGTCAAATTTGTAACAGGAAGAATGAATGTGAAGACTATTTGTGGATATGCAATGTTGCTTATTTGGAGCATCTGTGTGTGTGTGTGTGTGTGTGTGTGTGTGTGTGTGTGTGTGTGTGTGTGTGCATTTGCGCTGGTACTCGGACATGAACTCAGGGCCTCATACTCTTGCTTGGCATTGTTGCTCACAGCTGGTGCTCTTCTACCTGAGCTGTGCTTCTACTTCCTAGGGCATCTTTCAATAATATTTCTTCTTTTTATTTATGCACATCCACAGTACCAAGGAACAGTGTAATTAATACAAACTGGAGCTTGTCTAAAAGTCCTTAAGGGGCCTGGGGATATGGCCTAGTGGCAAGAGCGCTTGCCTCGTATACTTGAAGCCCTGGGTTCGATTCCCCAGCACCACAAGAAGCACCAGAAGTGGCGCTGTGGCTCAAGAGGCAGCGTGCTATTGGGCAAAAAGAAGCCAGGGACAGTGCTCAGGCCCTGAGTCCAAGACCCAGGACTGGCAAAAAAACAAAAAACAAAAATCAAAAACAAAAAAAAAATAAAAGTCCTTAAGCTACTAAAGTATTGAATTAAAAAAATTTTTAAAGACTTTCAATGTGTTAATAAAGATCTGAGCTAATGAGTACTAGTTGTTGTATCATGTATTAAGATATTAAGACTAAAAGAACTTGAGTTAATTCAGGGATCTCTGGATCAAGTCATTGCCATCACTTGAAATGGAAAAATATTTTTATTTACCTGTTTTTTCCCACCTCTCTTCCAAAGGTATATTGGAACTCTGTAACTTGAAAATTCTTACATACTTGATCACATTTCCTTAGGTGGACAAGGCGTCTCCAGAGTGAAAAGGCCACCTGGCTGTTTCAGGAGGATATAGATTGGAAGTCCCCCATCTCCTAAGTCCCCAGCCCTTTCTGTGCCTTAGTCTTATCCTTAATACATCTGGTTCACAGCATTAATTCTCATATTCCACCCAGATGTGACCATCTCTAGGGGATTTATTTCTTTTTGTTTATTAATTGAACATAAATTTTATTACAAGGTGTAGTGCAAAGAGGGTGCAGTTACATAGTAGGGCAGTGTGTATTTCTTGTGATATCTTACGACCTGTTTTTCTATCCCTTGTCTAGGTCAGGTTGACATATATGCAATATACAATGTATCAAGAACATATACAGTATTCACAGACTTGGTCTCTACTGTCTCTCCGTCTCCCTTTGTTAACAGTCATATATCAGGGAGATCATGCCCCTTTGTTTTCTGTGTTCTAGGCTTGTCTCACTCAACATTATTTGTTCGAGTTCTGACCATTTCCCTGCGAATAACAGTATTTCACCATTCCTAATCGCTATGTAGTATTCCATTGTGTATAAGTACCATATTTTTTGGATCCATTCGTCTGTGGAGGGGCATCTAGGTTGTTTCCATATTTTAGCTATTGTGAATTGTGCCGCGATAAACATGGAAGTACAAATGCCTTTTTGATATCTTGGATTTTGCTGTTTAGGATAGATGCCTAGGAGTGGTATGGCTGGGTCATAGGGTAGGTCTATATTGAGCTTTTTGAGAAACCTCCATACTGTTCTCCAAAGTGGTTGTACTAATTTGCACTCCCACCAGCAATGGAGAAGGGTTCCTCTTTCCCCACAGCCCCTCCAGCATTTGTTGTTTCCTGAGTTCAGAGTATGGGCCATTCTAACTGGGGTGAGGTGGTATCTCAGGGTTGTTTTTATTTGCATTTCCTTTACTAGCAGGGATGTTGAGCATTTCCTCATATGTTTCTTTGCCATTTTTATATCTTCTCTTGTGAAGTCTCTCTTTAGCTCTTTTGCCCATTTCCTAATAGGTTTATTGGGCTTGGAGGGGCTTAGTTTTTTGAGTTCTCTGTAGATGACCGATATCAGGCCTTTGTCTGTTGCTGTGCTGGTAAATATCCTTTCCCATATCGTTGGCTGTCTTTCTATTTTGGTGGCTATGTCCTTAGCTGTGCAGAAACTTTTTAATTTGTAGTAGACCCATTTGTCAAGTCTTTCCCCTATTTGTTGTGCCCCTGGGACTATATTCACGAAGTTCCTTCGTGTGCCTATAAGTTCTAGTGTCTTGCCTACTCTGTCCTTCAGTAGTTTCAAGGATTCAGGTCTGATGTTGAGGTCCTTGATCCATTTTGAGTTGATCTTGGTGCATGGTGATAGGCTTGGGTCTACTTTGAGTTTTCTGCATATGGCTGCCCAGTTCTCCCAGCACCAGTAGTTGAAGAGGCTATGTTTATTCCATTGTATGTCTTTAGCTCCTTTGTCTAATATCAGTTGGCTGTAAGAGTGCGGTTTTATTTCTGGGTCTTCAGTTCTAATCCATTGGTCTTCCGGTCTGTTTTTAGACCAATAACCAGGCTGTTTTTGTTATGATGGCCTTATAGTAGAGCTTGAAGTCAGGTATTGTGATACCTCCTGCACTGCTTTTTATGCCTAGAATTGCTTTGGCTATTCTAGGTTTTTTGCTGTTCCATATGAATTTATGGATTGGTTTCTCTATTTCAGTGAAGAATGTGGCTGGGATTTTGATAGGGATTGCATTGAATTTGTATAACAATTTGGGCAATATGGCCATTTTCACTATATTGATTCTGCCTACCCATGAGCATGGGAGGTCTTTCCATCTCCTTGTGTCTTCTTTGATTTCCCTTAGTAGATTTTTGTAGTTTTCATTGAATAGGTCCGTCATGTCCTTGGTTAAGTTGATCCCTAGGTACTTTATTCTTTTTTTTGGCTACTGTAAATGGAATTGTTTCCATAATTTCCTTTTCTGTTTGTCTATTGCTGGTGTACAGAAAAGCTGCTGACTTTTGTGGGTTGATTTTGTATCCTGCTACTTTGCCAAATTGGTTTATTAGGTGTAGGAGTTTGGGGACTGAGTTTTTTGGGTCCTTCAGATATAAGATCATGTCGTCTGCGAATAGGGATAACTTGATTTCTTCCTTGCCGATGTGGATCCCTTTGATGTCCTCCTCTTGCCTTATTGCTATGGCTAGGGATTCCAGCACTATTTTGAACAGAAGTGGGGAGAGTGGGCATCCTTGTCTTGTTCCTGAGTTTAGGGGGAATGATTTAAGTTTCTCTCCATTTAATATGATATTAGCAGTTGGTCTGTTGTATATGGCTTTTATTGTTTTGAGGAATGTTCCATCTATTCCTGTTCTCTCCAAAGCTTTTAATAGGTATGGATGTTGTATTTTGTCAAAGGCTTTTTGGGCATCGACTGAGATAACAATGTGATTCTTGATTTTAGTTCTGTTTATGTGGTGAATTACGTTGATTGATTTACGGATGTTGAACCATCCTTGTGCCTGAGGGATGAAGCTTACTTGGTCATGATGTATGATATTCTTGATCAGTTTCTGGATCCTATTAGCTAATATTTTATTGAGGAGCTTTGCATCTGTGTTCATTAGTGATATTGGTCTGTAGTTCTCTTTTTTTGTTGGATCTTTGCCTGGTTTGGGAATGAGTATGATATTAGCTTCGTAGAATGAGTTTGGGATTTCTCCCTCCGTTTCTATTTCGCGGAAGAGTTTGAGGAGTATTGGAATTAGCTCCTCACTAAAGGTTTTGTAGAATTCGTTGGTGAATCCATCTGGGCCTGGGCTTTTCTTAGTAGGGAGGCTCTTGATTACCTCCTGTATCTCACTGTAAGTTATTGGTTTATTTAGTTGATTTATTTCTTCTTGGTTCAGTTTGGGCAGTTTGTACTTCTGTAAGAATTGATCCATTTCTGTAAAATTATTGTTTTTTGCTGAGTAGAGGTTTTGGAAATAGCTCCTTATGATTGTTTGACTATCGTGTGTACTTGTTGTAAATTTTTCTGTGGAGTCCCTGATTTTACGAATATGAGTCTCTTCTCTTCTTTTTTTTGTAAGTCTTGCAAGGGGTCTGTCAATTTTGTTTATTTTCTCAAAGAACCAGCTTTTAGTCTTATTTATTTGTTGAATGGTCTTTCTATTTTCAATCTGATTTATCTCTTCTTTAATCTTTGTGATCTCTCCCCTCCTAGTCATTTTAGATTCTGTCATTTCTTGTTTCTTCAGTTGTTTTAGTTTCATCGTGAGGGTATTCACCTGCTCTGCTTCCATTCTTTTAATGTGGGTGCTGAGTGCAATGATCTTGCCCCTCAGTGCTGCCTTAGCTGTGTCCCATAGGTTTCTTTGTGATGTATTTTCTTTGTCATTGTGGCTTATGAATTCGTTGATTTCATCTTTAATTTGATCTGTGGCCCAAGTGTTGGATAGCAGCGTGGGGTTTAGCCTCCAAGAGTGTGTATAGGCTCTGTGGTATCCTTTGTTGTTGAGGGTTACCTTTAATCCACTGTGATCAGATATAATACATGGGATGATGTCAATACTTTTGTATTTGCTGAGGTTCTTTGTGTGGGCTATGACGTGGTCTATTTTGGAATATGATCCATGGGCTGCTGAAAAGAAGGTGTATTGGGTCTCTGTAGGGTGAAAGGTTCTATATAGGTCTGTTAGATCCATTTGGGAAATGGTGTTATTTAGGTCCTCAGCTCCCTTACTAATCCTCTGGGTGTTGTATCTGTCTCTTGGAGAGAGAGGAGTATTAAAGTCACCCACTATGATTATGTTTGCGTCTATCTTGCTCTGTAATTCTTTGAGAATTTGTTTGACATATGTCGGGCCTCTTTTGTTTGGTGAGTATACATTTATCACCGTGATTTCTTGATTCTGGATTTTTCCTTGTATTAATATGTAGTGTCCTTCTTTGTCTTTTTGAGTGGACTTTAAAGAGAAATCCAGCTTGTCTGAGATCAGAATGGCTACACCTGCCGTTTTGGTGGATGCATTTACTTGGTAGATCTTGCTCCATCCTTTCACTTGAAGCCTGTTTTTGTCCCTTGCTGTAAGGTGGGTCTCTTGTAGACAGCAGATGTCAACTTTTCGTTTGCGAATCCATTCTGCCAGTCTGCTCCTCTTTATCGGGGAGTTTAAACCATTTATATTTAAAGAGATCAAGGATAAGGGTGTTTTTTCTCCTTCCATTTTCTTGGTGGGCTGTTTCTTCTTCTTTTTTTTTTTTCTTGTCTTTAGTGAGCTTGTGTTTCTGCTGGACTTTGGCTATTGAAGTTTCTTTCTGATTCTGTCTGTGTGTCTTTTACGATCTCTGTTGGGTGGGGTTCCCCTCTTAATATTCGCTGTAGGGCTGGTTTTTTATTCACATACTCCTTTAGCTCCTCTTTGGTGTGGAAAGATCTGGTTCCCCCTTCGAATGTGAACTCCAATTTCGCTGGATATTTGATCCGAGGTTGTAAATTGTTATTCTGGAGTACTTGGATGGTGTTCTTCCACTCACTTCGAGCTTGGTAAGTTTGTGTGGATAAGTCGGATGTTATTCGAATCCTCTTCCCATTGAAAAAAGTTTCCTTCTTCGCTTTGGCTGAATTCAGAATTTGCTCTTTAATCTTGAGGTCTGTAGTCTTGAATATTATGTGCCTTGGGGTGGCTTTCCTGGGGTCTGGCCTGCCAGGTGTCCTATAGGCTTCGGTTGCCTGGATGGGGTCCCCTGTGAGATTGGGGAAGTTTTCTGCAATAACTTTATTGAGAACATGATTAAGCCCTCTGCTCTGGTATTCGGCTCCTTCTTCTATTCCAATTATGCGCAGATTATATCTCTTGTCTTTGTCCATTAGTTCCTGGATTAGTCTTCCCTGAAGCTTCACCTTTTCTTGGAGTGTGGTCATTTTCTGGTTGTTGTCAGCTGTTTCATCGTCCAGGCGAGAGATTCTGGATTCTATATGGTCTACTCTTTGTGTTATGGTTTCAATTGCGGAGTTTATGGATGTCAGAGAGCTATTTATGGTTGTCATATCAGCTCTGATCGTGGAGATTTCTTCCTTTAAAGAGCTGTATTTTAAATCTATTTTTTCATGTATTTCAATTCTCAGGAAGTGGAGATTTTCTTTAAAGGCAGCTTGCATTGTATCCATTTTTGCTTCCATTTCTTTAAAGCAGGCTTGCATTGTATCCATTTTTGCTTCCATTTCTTTCTTGGCTTCCTGGGTGTCCTTCCAGATTTCCGCTCTAAATTCCTGGAATTGTTTTCTGATTTCATTTCTGACGCTTTTGATCATTCCTGTTAACATGGCCTCATTTGCTTTTTTAGTCTCCATCTCCTCTTCAGTCGTGCTGCTTTTTGGAGCTGGCGAGTTGGCTTGACCTTTGATGAACTGAGTTATGTTTCTTTGTGATTTGCGCATCTGGAGATCTGGATGGCTTCTCAGGTTTGGTTTGTAGCTCTTCCCTCCCTCCTGTGTAGACGTGTCTACGGCAGCAGGTGCTGCCGCTGTGGCCCCGCTCACCAGTGCAGAGTACGCCTACCAGAGCGGGCACTGTCGCCGGGGGCCCCGCCCTCCTGTGCGCTGTGCATCTACTGCAACAGGCACTTCGGCGGGATATGCCTCCCAGAGCAAGTCCTGGGTTGTTGGGTTGTGCTTGCGCCCTCCCACGAGTCCGTTGGGGGCGGCGGTATGTGTGGGGTCCAGTGGGATCGACTGTCCGGGTGTGGCTTGGCACCTTCAGACCTCACCTCTGCTCTGAGTGGGGGACGTGATCAGGCTCAGGTGACCCTGCTGGGCTGGTATTGCCCACCAGCGCCTGTGGTTTTATTTGTAAGAGTCTGCGAGGTCCAGGCGCCTTGGGTGCGGTTTGCACAACCGGCCGTCTCCCGGCCCCTGTTGGGAAGGGGGCGGGGCCGGTTCTGCCAGTTCAGGAACCTGTGGGGTGTTGGTGCTGCTGGGCCCTTCCCCTGCTAAACTGACTTCCCAGCACCTGATGGGAGCTTCCCCGCCTGATTTGGGGATTCTTTGTTCCCTCAGGGGTGGGGGAGGGGGAGGGAGGGCACTCACTTTTGTTGCTTTGTGTGTGTGTCCCACGCAGCCGTTGGCCCTCCAGGGGTTGGCTAAGTGTCGTGGTGGCTTCCCTGGTTCCCGATTTCTGCCGTGCTGGGTTCCCTTGTCCGAACCCGGTGTGGACCCGAACTTCTCGTCGCTGCCGGTGTGTGTCTTGGTCCGCACCCTGCCTTGTGTCCGAAGGGTCTCCCACTATATGAATTCTGCACTCCTGGCAGCCTGTCTGCCGATCGCCGGGTTCCCCTTTCCCAGCCTGACCCTGTTTGGGCCAGGGTCGGCTGGTGGGGGGAGGGTGCCCCAGTGAATCTCCGGCTCCATGTAGGTTTTCGGTTCTTCTTTTTTGCTCCTTTTTGTTTTCCTGCGTTTCTCCACTGCTTCTGGCTGCTGGTTTTGCTGGGTTCTTGATGGGGTGTTGGGTGTTGGAGTTCCCAGCTCACTATGCCGTTGGAGCGAGTCGGGGTGCCTCCCTATTCTATCGGCGCCATCTTTCCTCTTCTCACTCCTCCATTTTTAAATTTATAAATAGTACAATATTATTCCCTGTAATGGATGAGTAAAATACTTTTGTGTATACATACCACATTTTTTTTTCATCCATTCATCCATTGAAGGACATCTGAGCTGATTCCAGTCCTTGGCTATGGTGAATAGTGCTACAATGAACATAGTTGTGCTGGAGGCTTTACTGTATTCTTGGATGCCTTGTTCTTTTTTTTTCTTTTTCTTTTTGCCAGTCCTGGGGCTTGAACTCAGGGCCTGGGCACTGTCCTTGAGCTTCTTTGGCTCAAGGCTATCACTCTACCACTAGAACCACAACACTACTTTTGGTGTTTATGTGGTACTGGAATCGAACCCAGGGCTTCATGCATGCTAAGCAAGCACTCTACCACTAAGCCACATTCCCAGCCTGGAAGCCTTGTTCTTGATTTCATCTTTCAAGTCTAGATCTTTGTCTGTCTCAGTTACTTTTGTTACTGTTGTTGTTCTAGTATTAGGGCTTTACATAGCTAAACTCGTATCACGAGGATGACTGAAGTCTTTCAACATTCCTGGACAGACTTGTGTCACATACTGCTGCTCTTTATTGCAGTTCTATAGAGAATCCATTGTTCATTCTGCCAGCCAAAAAGACTTTATCTGAGGCCATTACATGGTCTCACTCCCACTGAGCTCTCCTAAATTTACAATTCTTCTCATGTTACCTATTCTACCAGTCCCTGTCGAAAGGGGGCACATAGGTTTCTGAATAGTTTTGGGCTAGTGAGTAATCATACTGCTGTGATTTTCCACTACCTGGTGACTTTCCCCTTTACGTGTCAATAAACCCATAGCTGTTAGTCCTACTTCATTTGCCTTTGTCAGGCTATTTCACTGAACTTTGTGGGGTGAATGGAAATTTCCTACACTTCACCCCTACAATTCCACTTAGGAAAAAAAGTTCTTTGCTGAAAATCTAGAAAACTCAGAAAAGTACAAACAATAAAGCAGAAGACATACAAAACTTACCACCCATTTGCAGCCCAACTTCTTTGTACTCTTGACCTGTGTACTGAATGTCCCACCTGGCCTGGTATCACATCTGGGATGCCTCATGCTTCTCAGTCAGCACAACTGTATAGAAGTCATGTCCCTTCTCACAAGCCTTCTTCCTTTCCAGTGCTTCCCAGTGACCATTGTTATTATCACTTTTGATGAAGTAAGGAGACTGGGTCTATGCTTTCCCCAGATCATTGGCCCTTGATTTCCCCAGATTGTTTCCCTAGATGGTTTGCTTTTCTATTAGGTTTAAGTGTCCTCATCTGGTTTGCTTTGTTCATGTATAACTTTTGTTGGGTTTAATTCCACACAGCTTGTGTGGATTGGGCCTATCTAGGCTTTGTGCTAGCTGCATTCAGAGCTGCTGGTCTTTGAGACATGAGTCCATCAGCAGTCTTCTGGCTCTCCAATTAAGACTCATAATTTGGCCTTTTAAGTGGTGGCTTCTCTGAGTTTCCTTACAACAATGGTACTAGGATTTGAACTCAGGGCCTTGCATTTGCTAGGCAAGTGTTCTACCATTTGAGGCATACCTCCATTCCCTCACTTTTTCTTTTATTTGTCAGGCAGAATCTTACACTTCTGCTGGGAGCTGAACTCAGACTTGTATTGTTATTGACTACAGTCACTATGTTGTACAATACATCTCTTGAACATATTCCTTCTATTACAAAAAAAATAACATTTGACCAACATCTCCCCTAGTCTTTTCCCCTATTTGATATCCCAGCCCATGGTAATCCTTCTTTTACTCTCTCTCTCTCTCTCTCTCTCTCTCTCTCTCTCTGTGTGTGTGTGTGTGTGTGTGTGTGTGTGTGTGTGTATTCAATACTGGGGCTTGAGCCCAGGGCCTCAAACTCTCTCACTCTCTCTCTCTCTCTCTCTCTCTCTCTCTCTCTCTCACTCTCTCTCAGCTATCACTTGAGCCCCATCTCCATTGTAGCTTTTTTCTCTGTGGTTAATTGAAAAGTATTCTAACAGTGATCCTCAGACCTCAGCCCCCTGGTATTCTTCTATGAGGTCTGCTTTTTAAGATTTCACATATGAGTTATATCAGTTATTCAGAGTGGTTTAAAGACTCCAATAAATAGATCCTGTGATTTTTCCACACAGTCTCAAGGTTACCTGTCTTGGCTGCTCCATATATTTGATTTGTGACAGCTTTAGCTTGCTGTGGTTTTGGCCTAACTTATGGCATTTTTGCAAGCATCCTTTTCCCTGGTGTTTCAATGCCAATTTGGCTAATTTTTATTTTTCTTTAATTTACTTTACTGTGGTTTTAGAGGTGATATACATTTACATACGTTGGGTAATAAGTACTTTTCCGTTCTCATATTATCACCTGTTCCCTCATTTTCTTCCATTCTCTCCCTCCCACCTCTACCCAAAAGTTGCATAGTTCACTTTGGTCAATGTCCAGTGTAGCCAGTGTGTTCCGCTGCTGCACTTTTTCATTCCTTTTCCTTCCCACAGGTGTGCACATGAATACACAGTGTATCAGGTAAGGAATACAGTCATCAGAAAGAAAAAAACAAACTAAAGAAAAAGTCCTTTCCTTCCATATCTTTGCAGTTCATTTTGATGTACATATTGTTTTATATACATATGAGGAGGCACTTGTGTATTGCACCTTTGTGTTTCTCTCCTAAGACTATCCTCTTTTGCTCTCACTGTATGTAAATATCTAGAATCCTGTGTAGCTTAGCATATCCGTGTGTGTTTTAGATCTAATTTCTGCATAACAGGGAGAACATGCACTGTTTATCTCTCTGAGCTTGGCTTACCTCACTTAACATGATATCTTCTGGTTCCATCCATTTCCTTGCAAATGCTATTATTTTATTTTTTCTAATGGCTGTGTAAAATTCCATTTTATGTAAGTACCACATTTTTTGACCCATTCATCTGTTGTGGGGCATCTGGTTGTTTCCATATCTTGGCTAATGTGGATAGTGCAGCAACAAACATGGATATGCAAGTGTCCTTATAGTATCCTAGCCCAAGATGCTCAGGGTAGATGCCAAGGAGTGGTATGTTTAGTTTTTTGAGGAACATCCAGACTGCTTTCCAGAGTAGTTGTAGTAGTTTATATTCCTACCAGCAGTGAAGTTGCATTCCCTTCCCTTCACATCCCCACCAGCATTTGTTATTGTTAGAATTCAAAATGTTGGCCATTCTAACTGGGATAAGATAATACCTCAGGGTTGTTTTGATTTGCATTTCTTTATGGCCAGGGATGATGAGCATTTCCTCATGTGTTTCCTTGCCATTCTTGTCTCTTCTAAGAAATCTCTTCTTAGCTCCCTTGCCTATTTAGTAATTGGTGTATTAAGTTTGGGAGGGGTTAGTTTCTTGAGCTCCTTGTATATGTTGGATATTAGACTTTTGTCTTATGTATTGCTGGTAAAGATCTTTTCCCAATTGGTTGGCTGTCTTTCTATTTTAGCAACTATGTCATTAGCTGTGAAGAAATGTTTTATTTTAATGTAGTCCCACTTGAGTCTCTCTCCTATCTGTGGTGCTCCTGGGACTCTATTCAGTAAGTTTTTGCTTATACCTATAAGTTCTAATGCTTCTCCTAGTCTTTCTTGCAGTAGTTTCAGAATTTTGGATCTGATGATGAGGTCTTTGATCCACTTTGAATTGATGTTTCTGTGTAGTAACAAGCAGGATCCACTTTAAGGTTTCTGCATATAGCTGCCCAGTTTTCTCAACACCAATTGTTGAGAGGGTACTTTTTTCCCCACTGCATATCTTTTGCTCCTTTATCAACTGTAAGTAGGTGGTATTATTTTTAGGTCATCTCATTTGTTCCATTAATCGTCATGTCTATTTTTGTGCCAATATCAAACTGTTTTTTGTTATTATGGCTCTGTAGTAGAGTTTGCAATCTGGCATAGTGATATTGCTTACATTGCTTTTTTTTTTTTTTTTTTTTTGCCTAGAATTGCTTTGGCTATTCTAGGTCTTTTGCTATTCCATATGAATTTTTGGATTGTTTTCTCTATTTCAGTAAAGAATGTCATTGGGATTTTGATGAGGGTTGCATTAAATTTGTATATCATTTTTGGCAATACAGACATTTTCACCATATTGATTCTACCTTTCCATGAACATGGAAGGTCTTTCCATTTCCTGATGTCCTCTTTGATTTCTTTTTTTTTTTTTTTTTTTTTGCCAGTACTGGGGTTTGGACTCAGGGCCTGAGCAATGACCCTGGCTTCTTTTTGCTCAAGGCTAGCACTCTGCCACTTGAGCCACAGCACCACTTCTGGCCATTTTGTATATATGTGGTGCTGGGGAATCGAACCCAGGGCTTCATGGATACGAGGCCAGCGCTCTTGACCCTAGGCCATATTCCCAGCCCTCCTCTTTGATTTCTTTCTTTAGATTTTTATAGTTTTTGTTCTAAAGATCTTTTACATCTTTGGTTAGGTTAATTCCCAGGGTTTTTTGTTTGTTTGTTTTGTTTTTTTAGAGTTTTGAAAATGGGGTTGTTGGGCTGGGGATATGGCCTAGTGGCAAGAGTGCTTGCCTCCTATACATGAAGCCCTGGGTTCAATTCCCCAGCACCACATATACAGAAAAAGGCCAGAAGTGGCGCTGTGGCACAAGGGGTAGAGTGCTAGTCTTGAGCAAAAACAAGCCAGGGACAGTGCTCAGGCCCTGAGTTTAAGTTCTAGGACTGGCAGGAAAAAAAAAAAAAGAAAATAGGTTCATAATTTCCCTTTCTGCTTGTGCATTGTTGTCATACAGAAAGGCTACTGACTTTTGTGGGTTAATTTTGTATCTTGCTACTTTTCCAAAGTGATTGATTAGCTCTAGGAGTTTGGGGGGTGGAATTTTTTTTGGGTCCATTAGGTATAATATCTGTCATCTGTAAATGGGGATAGCTTAATTTCTCCTTTCCCTATGTGAATCCCTTTCATGTTCTTTTCTTGCCTTGGCATTGCCTGCTGCTCTGGTTAGGAATTCCAGAACTATATTGAAGAGGAGTGGGGAGAGTGGGCATCCTTGCCTTGTTCCTGGTTTAGGGGAAATGGTTTTAGTTTTTCCCCATATAGTATGATGTTGGCTGTTGGTCTGTCATATATAGCCTTTATTGTTTTAAGGAATGTTCCTTCTAGTCCAAGTTTCTCTAGAGAATGAATGGGTGTTGTTTTTTGTTGGAGGTTTTTCCCAAATCTATTGAGATGATCTTGTGGTTCTTGTCCTTAGCTCTGTTGATGTGGTATATTACATTTATTACATTATTACATTTATTGATTTGTTTATGCTCAACCAGCCTTACATCTGTGGGATGATTTTTTTTTTTTAACCAGTCTTGGGCCTTGGACTGAGGGCCCAGAGCTCTGTCCTTGGCTTCTTTTTGCTCAAGGCTAGCACTCTGCCACTTGAGCCACAGCGCCACTACTGGCCATTTTCTATATATGTGGTGCTGGGGAATTGAACCCAGGGCTTCATGTATAGGAGGCAAGCACTCTTGCCACTAGGCCATATTCCCAGCCCCCTGTGGGATGATTTTTAAAATTTATTTCTGGATTCTGTTGGTTAGTATTTTTTTAAGGAGCTTTGTATCTGTGTTCATAAGAGAAATTGGTTTGTAGTTCTATTTTTTTATTGTTGTTGTTGTTGGATCTTTACCTGGTTTTGGGGTGAATGTGATATTGATTTCATAGAATGAGTTTTGGGATTAGTCCCTTTGTTTCTATGTCATGGAAAAGTTTGAGGGATATTGGTATTAGTTTATCTTTAAAAGTCTTGTAGAATTCAGTGGTGAATCCATCTGGGCCTGGATTTTTCCTTGTTGGAAGACTTCTGATTACTTCCTATATCTTGTTGCATGTTATTGGCTTGCTTAGCTGGTTTATATATTCTTGGTTTAGGAAGTTTGATGTTTCTAAAAATCCATTCATTTATGTCAGGTTTTCCTTTAGTGAATATAGGTTTTGAAAGTAGTTCTTTATAATCATTTTGATATCTTGGATGTTTGTTGTAATATTTCCTGTGGTGTCTCTGGTCTTGTTGATTTGAATTTCCTCTCTTCTTTTTTTCTTTAATCTCACAAGTGGTTTGTGGCCCAGGTGTTATTCAGTAGTGTGCTGTTCAGCCTTCATGTATATGAGTAATTTCAACAGTTTGTTTGCTGTTAAGAACTAGTTTGATTCTACTGTGCCTGAATAGGATGGAAGGGATTATGCCAAACCTCTTTTTTTTTTTTTTGCTAGTCCTGGGGCTTGAACTCAGGGCCTGGACACTGTCCCTGGCTTCTTTTTGCTCAAGGCTAGCACTCTGCCATTTGAGCCACAGCGCCACTTCTGGCTTTTTCTATATATGTGGTGCTGAGGAACTGAACCCAGTGCTTCATGTACACGAGACGAGCACTTTACCACTAGGCCATATTCCCAGCCCAATGTCAAACCACTTGTATTTGTTTAGGTTCTTTGTGTGAACTATGATATGGTCTGTTTGGAGAATGTTCAATGGGCTGCTGAGAAGAATCTGTACTGGGTCATTGTTGGGTGGAAAACTGTAGATACTGGTTAGGTCCATTTGGGTTATGGCTCCATTTAGTTCAGAGGCCTCTTTACTTATCTTTTGTTTGGTTGACCTGTTCTTTGGTGAGAGTGGGGTGTTAAAATCTTCCACTATTATTGTGTTTGGGTCTATCCTGCTCTGTAAGTCTGATAGTATTTGTTCAACATATTTAGGTGCTCCATTGATTGGTGCACAGATGTCTGACCACTGTGATTTCCTCTTCATGGACCATTCCCTTCATTAATATGTAATGACCTTCCTTGTCTTTTTGTACTGACTTTAATGAGAAGTCTATTTTTTAATCAGATATCAATACGGCTATTCCTGCCTTCTTGTAGGGTGCATTTGCATGGAGAATCTTTTTCCACCCCTTCACTCAGAGTTTGTTTTTATCTTTGACTGCAAGATAGGTCTCTAGGAAATGATAATAGATGAATCTTGGTGTGTTTTTTTTTTTTAATTCAATCTGCTGTCCTTATTCTTTTGATTGGGAGGTTGAGTCTGTTACTGTTTGTGGTTATTATAGAGAGATCTGTTATGTTTCCTGCCATTTTCTTGTTTTCCTGTATTTTGCTTCTTTCATCTTCCTATGATTTTTTTCTGATGTGTTTCTTTTGGATTTTGATTGTTTTCTTTGGTGTATTCCTTCCTTTAGTATTCTCTAATGCTGGCTCCATGTTCATGAATTCCTTTAATTTTTGTTTGTCATGGAAGGTTTTAGTTTCACCATTAAATGTAAATGACAGCTTTGCTAGGTACACCAGTTTGGGTTGGCAGTTGGGTTGATCTTCAGGGATTGGATTATACCATTCCAGGCTCTCCTTGCATTAAGGGTTTGTGTGCAGTGATTCTGATTTTCTTTCCACTATAACATAGCTCCTTCTTTGATTTGTCAGCATTTAAAATCAATTCTTGCTGCTCAAGTCTAATGTTCTTACTACAATATCTCTAGAAGTATTTCTTCTTGGATCCTGTCTGCTAGGGGTTCTATATGCTTCTATTAGGCAGGTGAGATTTTCTCTCTTAAGACTGGGGAAGTTCTCTGTTACTGTTTTACTGAATAGGTTTTCAATGCCTTCAATAATTCTTTAAATTCTTCCCCCTTATTCGATCTCAATCATGCGTACATTTGTTTTCTTGGCTGAGTCTGCCAATTCTTGGATTTCTTTGGTAGGTTCTGAGTGTTTTTCCATACTTTTGACTTTTTAATTCCTCTGTTTTATCTTTGATTTCTGATCATCTATTTTCCATTTCACTTATTCTGTTACTTATGGATTCCATTGTGGTTTGCATTGTAGAAACTGAACTTTTTATGCTTCTGAGATCAGTTCTCATATTGTTAATTTCATCTTTTAATGAGGTGTATAGTGTTTCTATTTTTATCTCCATATCTTTCTGGGAGTCCTGGATTTTCTTTGTGTTCTTGAAATTGTTTTTGTATATCCCTTTTATTTCATTGGCCATTTCTGCCATCATTTCTTTAATGGTTCTTTTGTCCTCCATCTCTTCTTCACTCTCATTGGAGTCCTTCCCTGGATTGTTGTTGGCTTTTGGATTTGGTTTGTTGTCTTGATTGTTTATGAATCTTGTCTTATTTTTGTTTGTTTTGCCAGTTCTGGGGCTTGAACTCAGGGCCTGAGCTCTGTCCCTGGCTTCCTTTTGCTCGAGGCTAGCACTCTACCACTTGAACCACACAGCCACTTCCAGCCTTTTCTGTTTACATGGTGCTGAGTAATTGAACCCAGGGCTTCTTGCATGCTAGGCAAGCACTCTACCGCTAAGCCACATTTCCACCTCCCGGAATCTTGTAATCTTTCATTGTGATTTATGCATTTGGGTTCAGGGATTGTCAGGGCTATGGTCAGAGCTTAGCCTATTTGTACCCGACAGGCGGCATCCCTCTAGGGCCTGGGCTAGCTCACACTGGGTGGACTAGCTCATGCAGGGTCCCCAAGCCAGCAAGTGCTTGTGTGAGTGCTTGGCCCAGGGTTAGGTGAAAAGAGCTCAGTCAGGTCTGCAGCTGGGGCTGGGAAGGTTAGATTTGGGCCTCCGGGATGAGTGTGTACTTCAGGAGGTACAGTTTCCCACGGGAGTATGGGCATTTGTGCTTTGGCGCCAGGTTGGTTCTCTCCCCTCTGGTGGCCAATGTCTGGCACTTGACTGCCGGCTTGTGCATGCTTGTGGATTTGCTTTGCAGTTCTAGGCAGGGGAGCAACCTGCCTGCTGGTTTTCACTTAGGTTTGTCTCCTGCAGAGGGCTGGAGAGAATAACTTCAGGCCTCTGAGATGGGTGTGAGGTTTCAGAAAGGAGGTTTTGTGTTATTTTCAAAGAGGCCTTGTTTCTGCGCCACTAGCCAGGGCTGTGGAGGATGCAGGGTCCTAGTGTCCACCCAGTACGAGTCCCAGTGGCCTCCTGCTGGAAGCCAACAGCGGAGGGGGAGAGGAAGGGCTCTGGCCTCTTTGACCTCTTCAAGTGTGCTGCCCCTTCTTTGGCAGGAGAGAGGGGTCTGGGCCAGGCTTTGTGGGTCACCACCAGCGCTGGTCTTGGGGGTGTCCCTGGCAGGGTACTCACTGATCCTGGAAATTGGTTGTGGGCTGACCTTTGGTGCTGTAGTAGATATCTGCAATGGATGCTGTAGTCTCGCTGCTTGGGTCCCGAAGTTCCGGCTCATGTGCAGCTCCTCTTGAAACTTAGCTGCTTTGTTTGTGGGCTGATCAGTGATGCTGTGGTAGTTCTTCAGGCCTGGATGTTGCAGTGCCCCACAGCTGATCTCTCTCTCTCTCTCTCTCTCTCTCTCTCTCTCTCTCTCTCTCTCTCTCTCTCTGTGCAATCTAGGTCTGCACTGCAGAAGTTTACTGAGTCTGGATGCTGCAATTTCTGGTCAGTTTCAGGGTCCCAGGCAGCATGGTACTGCTCGGCAGGATGGGGGTTGGGGAGGGCTCTTCACAATTTTCTGTCCTTATGTGTACAAGTTATGTGTTTTGTTCATTCTCATGATTCTCTATTGGTTTATACACTTATTATTGTCCATCTCTTGAGGAGAAGTGTTGGGGTTTTTTAGCCTCCTGCACTCTCCTGTCCTGCAGGAGAGACAGGATAGCACACCCCACACGGAAGGGTCCGGAAGAGGGTAAGAGGGCTGACAGACTGCCACCCAGCCCCCCTCTCGACAGAGGACACACAGACAGTCCGGGAGCCAGTCAGCGCTAAGACTCGTTTAATGGCAGCAATGAGCTGTTCTTTTAAAGGGGCTGGAGGGCGGCGGAAGGGGAGGGGTACGTGCACCTACGTAGGGGCTGGGATTTGATGCCTGAGCTGTTCATCAGGGTGGAGCTCTGAGGGACCTCCCTAAGGGGCAGCCTACATCTATGTCACGGCCCACAGGACCACCTCCGGGTTCACCACCAGGCGCCATCTTGGCTACACGTGGTCCCAAGGCTGGTAGGCGGGGCCAGCTAGTACCGCCTCTTAATGATGCAAGGCATCTGGGCGGGCGTGCCCCACAGAGAAGTGCATGTTGAAAGTGCCCATCCAAGAAAACCACACGGACACACTGTCACATATAGAGAAAAGGGTTTATTGTCAGCAGACAAGCTGACAAAGCCAGTTCTCTCACTGGAATGGAGATCTAAGGAGGTTTTCATAATCTAGAGGGGCCAAGAGCAGGATTTCATGTGGACATGAGAGCAGAGGATTCCATTATGGTGGGCTAAGATTTATGGCCGCTGTTGGAATGGTAGATAAGAGGGCCTGCTGTTACCATTTATGGCTATGACTGACCAAATGGAATGTTATTTCAAGGTGAGAAGGAGGGAGCTGGTTATCAGCTACCTGTACCCAAAGGGCCTTTTGTTCCCCAATCTAGGGAAAGGATCTTGTTAGACTAACAAGTGTTAGGTCCCTAAATCTGTTTGGTTAGAGAGAGTTAGGGTGATTTCCGGTTGTTTTTCCATCGTCTTCTTCCATCTCCCTAACTTTTATTTTAATTTTAAATTTTCTTTAAGTAGTTGTGCAAAAGGATTGACATTGAATGAATACATCTTGATCAATATCACCCCTCTCAACTCTCTAATTTTTTTTTCATGCCAATATAAGACTTAGGCCTCACACTTGGCTTTTTCACTCAAAGCTAGTACTCTACCACTTGAGTCACACCTCTACTTTTGGATTTTTGCTTGTTAAACCTAAGTCTTATAGATTTTTCTGACCAGGCTAGCTTTTGATTCCTGTCTCAGCCTCCTAAGTATCTAGGATTACAGTTCTAAGCCACTAGCTTCTGGTTCCAGTGGTCGACTGTTTTTCAAAGAAAGAAGCAAGGAAGAGTAGGTGGGCAGACCTATCCTGTCTTTTTGAGCAGTTGTATGTCTTTGAGTTAATCTCTGTACTTGACTGTTTTGCCTTGAAGACACCACTGTAGTCCAATTTATAAGGAGAAACTATAGAATCATGTGGTACCATGAGTGGCTCCTTGAGCAACAGAGGATATGGGCTGGCAGCTTTCCACTAGAATAGAGCATGGGCAGGTCAAATACCAAAAGCAACGTCCATAGTAGACCCTGTGTGACTTAGGAGAAAGCATCCAATTTGGTGTGGGATCTTGGTTTCATTGGTTGTAAAAAGGGAAAGTAGCCTATCTTATAAAACCATCAGGATACAGTGATCCCTCACCTGTCACAGGAGTTATGTTCCAGAGACCCTTGTGACAGGTGAAAATCCATGAAGTAGCAATAAATGAACCACAATATAGGAGGGTCAGCTATCTATTACTGATACTTCCTGGATTTTCACGTATTGCTCGCGTTTCTGGGACATAATTCCCAAGATAGGTGAGGGATCACCACTTACCTAATTTTTTTTAATGATGATAAATGAAGCTGCAATAAGTGAACTCAGACATAGCCAGGGACAACTGTAAAGAGAGTTAAGATGCATGTGGAGCTCCTAGTCCAGAAACCTCTCCACAAATAATGCTCTATAGTATCATCTTTATTTTTCAATTCACTTGTTTAATGTGGGTTACTTTGGGGATGATTTCTCTGATGGACTGCTATGGTTAAAATAACATTTCATTGCAAAGGGTGGAGTGATTGAAATGTTTATTCCTCTAGGGAGGTGGTTCATGGACCCCTGCACTCTGCTTATATGGAAATGATCCAAAATGATACAGAGACAATAGAGGGCTGGGCTGGTCCAGCTTTTCCAGACTAACAAAGGGCATTGTAATGAAGGCATTTTTTGGTTGCAAGCCAGCAGCTGGATATAGAATGATACACACATGCTTTCTCTTCTTCAGAAAAGTTTGTTAGTTTAATGCTTAGTATATGCCAACTGTTGTTCACACATGGCAATTAATTTCCTCATCTCCATAGTAAATTGAAACATATACTATTACCTTTAATTTCAGATGGAGAAACTGAGGCACTGAGCTGTTTTGAAAAACTCATTAAATAAACAATAACATCAACTGATCCTGCTTTGACCTTATGCTTATTTCCACTACTTGGTTCTTTGAATACTCTTTTCTTGTGTATGTATGTGTGTGTGTGTGTGTGTGTGTGTGTGTGTGTGTGTGTACATGTGTGCATGTGTGTGTGCTGGTACTGAGGCTTTAACTTGGCATTACACTCTTATTAGCTTTTTCACTCAAGGCTGGTGTTCTACAACTTGAGCCATACCTCCACTTCCTTCTTTTTGCTGGTTAATTGGATAAGATCTTAGCTTCATAGCCATCCATCAGCACCCACATCTCTGAATAGTCTTATTCAGTATTATTCTGTTTGGTCTGGAATCTTTCCTGCCTTCTCCCAGGGCTCACATTATGTCTGACTGACCAGACATATGCCATATGGGAAGAGTAGGAGCCTACACAACATCAAATTGTTCAAATTTGAGTATCTATTAGGAAATTTTCCTTCAGGAAGAGATAGAAGCTGAAAGGTACAAAGTTAGGCTATAGATGTAGCATCCTTATGAGTATTTGAAGGTAAAGAAAACTCTGTGACGTGTGTGTGTGTGTGTGTGTGTGTGTGTGTGTGTGAAAGGTGATGGCTACATGCTACCTCACTGTACTACATGCTAACCATGAATAACAATGTAGGCCAGACTGAGGAGCACCCTTATATGCTCTGCTGCTTGTTTGCATGTAAGGAGGAGAGACTCAATTTACTTTGAGAACAGAGGGGTTAGGTAGAGTTTCTCTGAAAGCCAAGAGTAAGATCCTTAATTGGATCTAGAGAGTGGTCTAAATTCAAAGATGTCTCAGGACATCCTCAGTCTAAAAGGAAATGTGGGGTGACAGGAGTGTGTTTGGGGTTGTTTTACAACTCTTTCCTTCCTTCCTTCCTTCCTTCCTTCCTTCCTTCCTTCCTTCCTTCCTTCCTTCCTTCCTTCTTGCCTGTCTTGGGGCTTGAACTCAGGGCCTGGGAATTGTCCCTGAGCCTTTTTGTGTTCAAGGCTAGTACTCTGTCACTTGAGCCACAACCCCAGTTCTGGCTTTTTCTGAGTAGTATTTTATAGGAGTCTCATAGACTTTCCTGCCCAAGCTGGCTTTGAACCATGATCCTCAGGTCTCAGCCTCCTCAGTAGCTAGGATTACAGGCCTGAGCCACTGACATCTGGCAAAAACTAACTGTTGAGAAAACAGAAAGCTCTGAATTGTAGTATTTCCCAACTTCTTTTCTTCCTTCCTTCATTCCTTCGTTCCTTTGTTCCTTCCTCCTTTCCTCCCTTTCTCCCTCCTTCCCTCCCTCCTTTTCTTCCTTCCTTCCTTCCTTCCTTCCTTCCTTCCTTCCTTCCTTCCTTCCTTCCTTCCTTTCTTCTTTCCTTTATTCCTTCCTTTCTATTCTGTGTGTGTGTGTGTGTGTGTGTGTGTGTGTGTGCGCGCGCGCGCATGCGTGCGCGTGCGCATACCAGTCTGAGACTTGAACTCAGGTTCTGGGTGCTGTCTCTGGACCTCTCTTTGTGCTCAAGCTTAGTGCTCTACCACTTGAGCCACAGCACCACTTCTGGCTTTTTCTGAGTAGTTTATCGGAGATAGGCATCTCATAGACTTTGCTGCCTCGGCTGCCTTCAAACCATGTTCCTCTGATCTCAGCCTCCTGAGTAGCTAGGATTACAGGCACCAGCCACTGCTGCCTGGCTACTGGTGCCTGGCTAGTGATCCCCAATTTCTATGAGGAGAGTATTCCTACTATGGCCAATTTCAACCTATAAATGTCACTGAATTTGATGATGGAAAGAAATGCATACACTCCACTTTCTTAAACTAGAATGGGTTTAACCTAGTATATCAAATAGTAATTTTGAGTCTTTTTAGAATTTCCAACTTTCCAACAAGGTGCATTTATTATTGTTTCAGTATTCGAATAGATATATAGCAAAAGTTAATTAAAAGAAGAAAGAAGAGGGGAAGAGGAGGAGGAAGAAGAAAAGGAGGAGGAGGAGGGATAGCAAGGCACCAGTGGCTCACATCTGTAATCCTAGCTACTCAAGAGGCTGAGATCTGAGAATCACAGTTTGTAGCCAGCAAGGGCAGGAATGTCTGTGAGACTCTTATCTCCAATTAACCATTCAAAAACTAGAAGTGGAGCTGTGGCTTAAAGTGGTAGAGCATTAGACTTGAGCAAAAAAGTTCAAGGACAGTGCCCAGGCCCTGAGTTCAAGCCCCACAACTGACAAAAGAAGAAGGAGGAGGAGGAAGAGCCAAAGGAGAAGGAGGAGAAGAAAGAGAAGAAGGGGGAAAAGGAGGAGAAGGAGAAAGAGGAAGAAAAGGAAGAGCAGGAATCAGGTGCTGGTGGCTCATGTCTGTAATTCTAGTTACTTGGGAGGCTAAGATCTGAGGATTACTGTTCAAAGCCAGACCAGACAGGAAAGTCTGTGAGACCCTTAGCTCCAAGTAAGTACCAAAAAAAAAAATTCCAGAAGTGTGGTAGAGCACTAGCCTTGAGCAAAAAAGCTCAGGGACAGCATAAAGGTCCTGAGTTGAAGCCCTAGTATCTGCACCAGAAGAAGAAGGAGGAAGAGGAGGAAGAAGGGGAGGAGGAGGAGAAGGAGAAGAAGAAGACAAAAAAGGCGAAGATGAAGATGAAGACGAAGACAGAAGAAGAAGAAGAAGAAGAAGAAGAAGAAGAAGAAGAAGAAGAAGAAGAAGAAGAGGAGGAGGAGGAGGAGGAGGAGGAGGAGGAGGAGGAGGAGGAGGAGGAGGAGGAGGAGGAGGAGGAAGAAATAATAATAGGGAATTTCTTGGGATGTGATGAAATATGAGGTCTGTAGTAGTGTATTGTAAACAAACTTCTGCTGGGTTCAGTGGCTTATACCTGTAATCATAGCTATTCAGGAGGCAGAGATAGGAAGAATAGTGGTTTGAGGCCAACCGGGCCAAAAGTTCGTGAGATTCCCATCTCAACAAATAAGCTAGGGGTGGGCACTGGTGGCTCACACCTGTAATCCTATCTACTCAGGAGGCTGAAATTTGAGAAATGTTGTTTGAAGCCAACTTGGACAGGAAAGTTGGTGAGACTCTTATCTCTAATGAGCCACCAGCAAACTGGAAGTGATGCTATAGCTGAAAGTGGTAGAGCACTAACATTGAGCAGAAAAGTTCAGGGACAGTACCCAGGCCCTGAGTTCAAGTCCCATGACTGACAAAAAAACAAAACCCCAATCCCCCAAAACAAGTAAGCTAAGCATAGTGGTGTACTTCTAGGTAGGAGGGTTGTGGCCACAGGCTGGCTGGGCAGAAAAACGATCTTATCTGATAAATAACATAAAAGCAAAATGGCCTAGATTTGTGGCTCAAGTGTTAGAGCATCTTGCCTAGCAAGTGCAAGGCCCTTAGTTCAAATTCTAGTACCGTCAAAAAACAAAAACTAGGCTGGGAATATGGCCTAGTGGTAACATGCTCTTCTCGTATACATGAAGCCCTGGGTTCAATTCCTCAGTACCACATATATAGAAAATGGCCAGGAGCGGCACTGTGGCTCAAGTGGCAGAGTGCTAGCCTTGAGCAAAAAGAAGCCAGGGACAGTGCTCAGGCCCTGAGTCCAAGCCCCAGGATTAGAAAAAAAAACAAAAAACAAAACAAAATAAAAGAATCTTTCAAAACAAAACAACAAAAAAAAACCACTTCAGCACCTTGGTTCTATTATCAGTTGTGAGTCAGTATGACCCTCCTCTGTTCCCTGAGAGACACCCAAGAGTGAGCTTCAGGTGTTTCTGGCCTCAGCTCCCTTAAGAAGAGCTGTCTACATGTTGACTCCTTATTTTGTTGGCTGTTTTAGGGGGAGGTTGCTCAAAACCACCTGGGAGGGGTCTTGGAAACACTTGATTTTCTTAAGATCGGGTCTCCAGTGTCATTCCAGAGTGACGCTCAGTGACCAGGCTAAGTGGCCATAAATAGAATGTTTTAAAAAACAAGCCTTTTGGGCTGGGGATATAGCCTAGTGGCAAGAGTGCCTGCCTCGGATACACGAGGCCCTAGGTTCGATTCCCCAGCACCACATATACAGAAAACGGCCAGAAGCGGCGCTGTGGCTCAAGTGGCAGAGTGCTAGCCTTGAGCGGGAAGAAGCCAGGGACAGTGCTCAGGCCCTGAGTCCAAGGCCCAGGACTGGCCAAAAAAAAAAAAAAAACAAAAAACAAGCCTTTTATTATGTTGACCAAAGCAAAAAGTTATGCCATGGAAAGTATATACTCTCTGTGGAAATCTGTATGAGAAAATAAAGCACTGACCCAGATCTGTTTAAAATGACCCATCTGGGTAAAATTACATAACAGTTGGCTTTAAATTTAGCACTTCCTTTAGAGTTTGGTTGTGGGTTTCATCTTTCTATTCCTTTTCAAGAAATTTCCTGTTCCTGATTCAGACAGGTCCTAGCTCATTGCTTTTTAGGAAAGAATTTATCTTTTTTTATTATGATGATGGGGGTGAGGTCAACAAGGGGAGTTGGCCCAGCAGTCTAGGCTGAGCCTTTGATAGACAGGAGCCAAAAGGAGCATAAAGGTGGCCCTGAGTTGGGTGGGAAAGAGGTACCAGGCCAGCAGTCTTTACAGAATGGCAGTGGGAGAGGTTGAGGATCTCCTCTTGCGAATTGGGGTTACACAAGGGACCATTCACCTGAGGTAAGAGTACAGCTTCTTAGTTCTCTGGGGCCTTGGGTATTAATTGGAAAAATAATGTGATCTCATCTTTTTATGTCTTTAAGATGGAGATTCCAGTACTGAAATATTGGGTTAGTAGGAAGGCTAAGTGGATTAAACTTTAAAGTGCTTATCCTGGAATATAAATGGTAGTAGCAGAAAATTAACAGGCAAAGATGGTGGCTCTTCCTTTTTACTGATGTAAAACTTTTATTTTTGTATGTATGTATGTATGCATGCATGCATGCATGTGTTTCTGAGACAAGGTCTTTCTAAGTAACCTAGACTAACATCCAAATGTGCATCATCCTGCTTCAGTCTCCCAAGTGCTGAGCTCACAGATGTTTATAATTTGTGGTACAGGAGACACAGGTGGCTCGGGGCAGAAGGTGCAATCTGTGGCCTGGGAAAGAGATTTTTCTTGAGTAAGGTTACTCTTGTGGGGACTGAATGTATTGATATGGGCATTATAAAGCCAAATAGCCTAGTAAGACATACATTGTTTTCACAATGGTAAGGCTTTCCTCAATGGCTGGTACATTATGTTATCTTGTTAAAAAATAAAGCTTCCACAGAACAGGACTTATACCTGGCACATGCAGGTTGACATAGGTACCAATATGACACTGTTTTTTTCCCTTTGAGATATCATCATTGTATGTCTTTGGTACAAGTCTAGTTGTCCTAGTTGGACACTAGAGGGTGAGGGGATGGTAACAGAGAGCTAGTTGCTCATATTAGGGACGGGGGTAAGAAAATAGAGGGGAAGGTAACAGAGAGCTAATTGCTCATGTTGGGGGCTGGGGTAAGTCAGTGGACTTGGGAGATATATAAAAAACAGTAAAGTGATCTGGTAACCAGAATCTGTCATGAATGAGGATTTGAATTTTATTCTTGGTGTTGCTTTATTGGAGAGAGATGGATTGAGTACAGTCAATGTTGTTTGTAATTTGAGAGGTTTCAAAAGACAAGTGGTTATAAGGAGGATGAAGTTGTGTTATTCCAAATTCTACTATAGGATGGTGACAATCATGTAGGTAGAAAGGAAGTCTCAACATTAAGACTACAGGGTGTGGGAGGATTGTGCATGCTCTTGTGGTGTGCTCAAAAGGTTTACGTGAAGTTCTCCCCCTGAGGATCTGATTTCATCTACATATCAGCTGTCTGATCCTCGATCTTCATGGAAGGTAGTCTCAGAGGATGTTTCAGAGGATGAATCAAGTTTGTTCCAAGCCAATCATGACAATTTATTTATATACTTATATTTTCTATGATTGTTCTAGGGTGGCCACATGAACGAGGAGAAGTCTGATGGAGAGCTGAAGAAATCACTTCTTTCTGGTAAAAAGTGAGAAATGGAGAATATGAGGCCTACTTGTTTTTATTTTCCCCTAACTTTGGACTGGAGTTGTATGAAGATATGATGTTTGAAAGCATGGTAGCTATTACATGATGTGGAAGGGATATCTCTACATAGTGGAAAGGTGGAAAAATCTTATGTCTTATGACATCACTCAGCTACTGCATCAAACATGGGACTTGATTCTTCTGTTTTCTTACATTGAGACTCCTATTGCTTAAACAGTGTTTGCTTGGATATTCTGTTATGCAAGCCCAAAACATCTTTATTGGTAGGGCTCCAGATAAAGAGCAACTTTGTGGAGGAGGGGATTCCCAAGACTCTGCTATTAGGAGTAAGGATCCATCAAGGAGCAGAAGAGCTAAGCAGAATTGGGAATCCTAGAGAGAGCTTCAAACACCTCTGGCTAGGACAGAGGAAAACCTGAGTTTCTTCATTAGGAGGTCTGACAGTGTCCCTGACTGCTATGAGGTAGATGAGAGCAAGAGAGAGACAGTGGAGGCCATCAGGTGAGATGTGGGAATGGAGTAGTCACAGAGGCAAGCCCTCCACTACTTTCTGAGAGATGATCAGGGCCAATGTGATCTTTCAGCTTTGGTAGCTTTTTGGTGGAGGAGGAAACAGGGGCTTTGGAGTGGACCAGAACTGGGCTGTACACATAATTTGACTAGAACTTTCTTTCTTCCTTTATTTTTATTGCGAAGATGATGTACAGAGGGGTTACAGTTGTGTAAATCAGGTAATGAGTGCATTTCTTTTTGAACTGTGTCATCTCTTCCCTTGTTTTCTCCCAGTGTTTTCTTTCCTGGCTCCTCTCTTCCACAAGTTACATTGTTCATTTTCAACACAGTGTCTAGTAGGTATCACTGCTACATTAGTTCACCCTTTGTCCCATCATTTCTCTGCTCCCACTTATACTCCCCCAAACAAATAAACTTACATATAAGACAAAAAGTATAGAAATAAAAAACAGCAACAAAGAGGGAAAATTTGAAAGGTAACACAAAACCCTCTTGTTTTCTTTTCTTGTAGTTCACTTTGATAAACATGATTTTTAAATGATCATAGCTATTATGTCTTTGTGATCCTCTCCTAAGAATATCCTTTGGTATCACTATGTGAATATTTAGGGTCCTGTTCTATTTTTTTTTTTTTTGCCAGTTCCAGGGCTTGAATCCAGGGCTTGAGCATGTCTCTGAGCTTTTTTTGCTCAAGGCTAGCACTCTACCACTTGACCCACAGTACCACTTCCAGCTTTTTCTGTTTATGTGGTGCTGAGGAATCGAACCCAGGGCTTGATGCATGCTAGGCAAGCGCTCTACCACTAAGCCACAATCTCAGCCTGTGTCCTGTTTAATTTATCATGTCCAAATGTAATTTTTTTTTTTTACCATCCATTGTGTTTACTTATAGATTTATAGGCACATTCTAATTATGACACGAAGGAAACCATGCAACTTGTTTCTTTGGGTTTGGCTTAGTTAGCTTAATATAATTTTTTACAATCTTTCCATTTCCCTATGAATGGGGCAATATCAGTCATTCTGATGGAAGCATAGAATTCCATTCTGTATATACACCACATTTTCTTGATCCATTCGTCCACTGAGGGCATGTGGTTTGATTCCATGTCTTGGTTATGGTAAACCATGCTGCAATGAACATGGTTGTGCTGGTAGCTTTAGTGTGGCATAGTTTCTTGCCAATTGGATAAGTGCTCAAGAGTGGAATTTCTGGGTCATAAGGAAGCTATATATTCAGTCTTTTGTGGATCCTTATACTGCTTTCCAGAGTGGCTGGACAAGTTTACATTCCCACCAACAGTGTAGTGGCATTCCTTTTTGTTCACACCCCTGCAAGTATTTGTTATTGTTAGTTTTCTTGATAATGGTCATTCTAACTGGGATGAAGTGGAATCTTAATGTTGTTTTGACTTGCATTTCTTGTGTCTATTAGGCATTATTATTACTTTTTCTGAGAAGTCTCTATTTAAATCTTTGTCCCATTTATTAATTGGGTTGTTGTTTTCTTGAGGATTTGATTTTTCAGGGTTTAATTCTTTTAGCTCTAAGTATATTTTAGGTATAAGGCCCTTGTCTGATGCATAGTTAGTAAAGATCTCCCATTCTGTGGACTTTCTATTTATCTTGCTAGCTATATCTTTTGTCATGCAGAAACTCTTCAGCTTGATGTAGTCCTATTTATCCAGTCTTTCTTTGATTTGTTGTAGTTCTGAATTTTTGTTTTATTTGTTTTGTTTTTGTTGCCAGTCCTGGGGCGTGGACTCAGGGCCTGAGCACTGTCCCTGGCTTCTTTTTGCTCAAGGCTAGTACTCTACCTCTTGAGCCACAGATCCACTTCCGGCTTTTTTCTATATATGTAGTGCTGAGGAATTGAACCCAGGGCTTCATGTATATGAGGCGAGCACTTTTCCACTAGGCCATATTCCCAGCCCCTAGTTCTGAATTTTTACTTGGTAAGTTTTGACCTGTGCCTTGGAACGCTAGTGTTCCCCTATCCCTGCTTGTTATATTTTCATGTTATCTGGCCTTTGATCCATTTGATCCATTTGGAATTTTTTCCATCCTGTGTTTTTGGCTTCTTTATCAAGTATTGGGTGGCTTATAGGTCTGTTAGTTCATTTCTGAGTCTTATATTCTGTTCCATTGATCCTCAGGTCTATTCTTATGCCAGTACAAAGCTGTTTTTATTACTATTTCTTTGTAATAGGAATTTTAGTTTCTTTCTTTTTTCTTTTTTTTTACTTTGTCATGAATAATAAATGTTTATTTTTCATAGTTCATAATGAATTGAGGGTATTCAACTTTGAATATTATTGAAGCAATGGCATAAGAACATATCTTTAATGTTCAAAGATACAGAATATAAGAAATTTTCTGGATTCCTTAGAAGCAAGATAGTGGCTCTGATAAAGCTGAGTGTCCTCTGCAGTGCCCGAGGAGGCCGAGCTCTCTTCCTCCGAAACCCCGTG
Organism: Perognathus longimembris pacificus; assembly: GCF_023159225.1. Taxonomy (NCBI): domain Eukaryota; kingdom Metazoa; phylum Chordata; class Mammalia; order Rodentia; family Heteromyidae; genus Perognathus; species Perognathus longimembris. Next base: position 63,652,896 of record NC_063165.1, read on the forward strand.
GTGAGACCTGCTTGTGTCTTTCTTTCTTTTTTTCAAGTAAAAAGATGAATTTATTGGGGAAGTTACAGATGGACCAGTCCCAGTTTTCAGAAAAATATATAACACAGAACAGGACAGTGGCACAGAGACTTACTTCTGGAGGATTTCCAAGTACCAACAAACCAATTCAGCTGCAATGGAGAGCTTAATTGGGACGCCATGGGGATGACAGACACAAGACTTGAACATGTGGCATGGTATAATGGCACCTGAGCTGTCCTGCCCCTAAATAGGGTCAGGTCAGGGGGTAGGATCACAGGAAGCTCCCAGTTCCAAGCACTTGACAGACAGATTCAGTAACCTATAGACCATGTGCCACCCCTGTTTCTTGGGGTTCAAGAACTCCCATTACCTGGGGATGGGGCTTCCCTTCCTGTAGGAATCGAGGCACTCCCATCAAGAATTGGCATGCAGATGGTGGGGGTTACTATTTTTTACAAGGAGAGGGAATCTTCCCAGGCTTCTGGGTAGCTGGGGCTGGGGAGGCAGTGGAGATGGAGTCAGCTTCTGTCTTCTTTCGCTGGCCAGATCTGACCTCCATATTAAATTCCCCCAGTTTTTTTTTTCTTGTACATAGAAATCAAATCATTGATTTCTTTTGGAGAGCTTAATCTTGACTAAGTTTGAATCCAGCTCTTGCCTATTTTGCAGAATCATAAAGTGATTCTACCCACGGGCTGCTGGGGAGAGCAAAGATGAGACAAGGGCCAATCTGATGGGACTGCTGCTCTTAAGCTTTGCACCCAGAAAGAAACAGGTTATCTGTGATAGCCACCCCCAGGAGGGCTGTAGATGTCTTCACCTTTTAAAAGCTCCATCCAGTTACCTAGGTAACTGGCACACCTGGAGGCAGTTACCTCCCTCCCTTCTCTGAGGTCACACCTTAATCCATCTGGACATACTCTAATACACTTGGACACACCTCCCACCCCAGGCATTGCTTGGGAGTGACTCTCTAGCCTGCCACGCATGCTTTCCAATTTTCTTAATAGAGCTAGTCAACTCCAGTCAACGCAGAGGAGTGGGAAGGTTACCAGAGAAAGAATGTCCCCCCAAAATCTTAGTTTCAGCAGATCCAGAGTGGCCTTCCAGCAGGAATAAGCTGCGTGTGATGAAGTCCCATCTTTTACCATGGTAAGGGTGCACAGGGTAAAGATATAGATTCTTCCAGATGACTGTCAGGCTGTCCTCCATCTTAACCCAAATGGGATGTGCAGGGAATGTAGCAGCAGCAGGCAGCAGTGTCTCCCAGTGGTTCCAATAGAAATGTCACACTTTCTGCTGGGCTGCCTGAAACTTTCTGCATAAACTGGTTAAAGAAGTTTAACCTAATGCCTGACTTTAGTGAAATCTACTATTTTACTGGTTACCTTTTAAGTACACTGGCTTTTGTAGGCTGGTGCCCCACTGAATTTCAAAATAGCTTTAGGCAATCAATGGCACTTGGGTAATTATGCCAGGGCAATAACTTTTAGTAATCAGACATTTTCAATAAGGCTAGGATTTTCTAGGCCAACCTAGAAGGTTTGGCCTATAACTGTCTCTCACAAGTGCAGTCTGTGTGTTTGTACACTTGTTAGCACTATTTTCTATAGCTCTGTTTTATCCAGCCTCATCTTCTAAAAATAACTACAATCCCTTGATCCTAAAGGGGAACTGATGGGTGAAGATCATCATCTTCTGTAACTTCTTCAGGCTGATTCAGGGGCGTTGACCTTACTGAGCCAGGAACCTATACTTTTAGCCCTCTTTACCAAGGGGCTGCAGGATGAGATGTCCATTAGGAGCTTTACTCCTAACTGGAAATCACATTTAACCTTTAACAACTATACAGACTTCTTCTTGGGCTACAGCACTGTAGCCTTTTAACATTCTAGTTTGCAAAAGCAGTTTCCTGACTGGCTGGGGAAACTGATCACTGATGACCTAACAATGCCTAAATTACCTTTGTAGGCCTTAGATCTCAATAAAGACAATCTCAGATCCACAAGCATCCTTTCCTGAACAGATATGCCAACTCAGAATTCTCACTGCTAGTTAGGGCTTTGAGCAGATGCAGGAGGTTGGGATCTTAAATTATCCCCCCATGTGACAAACTTCAGTTTTGCTACCCACTATCACAGATGACTGGCAAGTTCCTGTCCAGTAGACAGACATGGGCATTAGAAAGGCAAGCTTACAAACTATACTTCTAGGACCTCCTGGCTCTGATTAACTTTTAAAGGGCCAAGTATAAATCCAGAAGGATCACAGTAACTCCATATTGTACTAAGACCCCATTCTGTATATGACTGACCTTACCGTAAGTCCTACTCCCCCCACCCCTCGCTGTTGTAAGTGGAATTTTCAGTATCTAATTGTGAGTGTGATTTCCAATATTTGTGAGCAGGATTTCCAGTATCCAACTGTGAGTACAATGTCCAATGCCTAACTAAAACCCTGAAGCTGTGCACACATCCCCCTTGCTACACCCCTATGGCTTAACCAATCAATTTTAAATGCATCAGTCCCTCAAACTGACCAATGGCCCTTTCCAGATTCCTTCCCCCTACCAAATGTGCCAAACATGCTTTAGGATTATTTTTTAATTTTCCCGCGGTGTGTGTTGATTTGTTAAAAGATGCTATGATATGCTAAGTCCCTGCCTTCCCCCCAAAATGTATAAAACAGCTGGGAGCCCGAGGCTCAGGGCCTCTTGCATTACCAGCATGCTGAGTGTGCGCAAGACCGAGCTAGCTCGAAATAAATGCCCTTTTTGCTGCTTGCATTGGTCTTGGTCTCTGGAGGTCTTTCGGGGGATCCGAACTTGAGCATTTCACAAGCACACATGACTCTAGGATCTGACACCATCTCTGCCATCCAAGCAGTGGCTTACTGCATCTGGATGTTTCATCCATTTTGTCCCAGGAGTGACTTTTTCTTTTTTTTCTTTTTTGGCCAGTCCTGGGCCTTGAACTCAGGGCCTGAGCACTGTCCCTGGCTTCTTCCCGCTCAAGGCTAGCACTCTGCCACTTGAGCCACAGCGCCGCTTCTGGCCGTTTTCTGTATATGTGGTGCTGGGGAATCGAACCTAGGGCCTCGTGTATCCAAGACAGGCACTCTTGCCACTAGGCTATATCCCCAGCCCTAGAAATCCATTTTTGATCTCTAAAGTCTTTTACCAACTTCTGCTGTAACTCTTACACTTTAGCTTTCTCATTTGCATTTGAAAAATTGAAGCCTGGAGGTATTTGAAGAAATCTGGAGCCTAGGTGCCACCCATTGCTTTAGGCTGCTTGATTTTACCTCCAAATTTCTTATCTAGAAATGCATTCTAAAGCCTTTTAATAACCTCCTTTAACACCTACACCTCAGCCTTTATTTGCATCCAAAAAACTCTGAAGCCCAGGGCACACATTGCCTCCAGGCTGCCTGTTTTAGAAGAGCCATTTTTTTCATCAGTCTCAGTTACTGCATGAAGACCTTTGAACTCAAATGGCAATTTTTCCTTAATGCAAGAATTACAATTACAAAAATAGAAATACTTGTTCATTTAGCTTTCCAACAAATTAGTGAGAAAAGTTAGCCCATTCTGTTATTTCTTTCTACATACAGAGAGTTAATGAGAATTTTACTTCTATCCCCATTTGTTAATATACTTTAAAATATTTGCCTGATTATATGTAACTTAAGGTAGTTAGAGACTTACTATTACATCACAGTATACACATAAAATTCAGTACCTGAATCATTAAACTGATACCCAAAACAATTGTAACAAAAGTACATTCCACAGTGTACACCAGAATTACGAACATGAGAATCCAGACTTAGCATCTTTGCTTTTTCAATACATCCAAACTACAAAAAAGTACAGAAATCAAATTATATCAGGTAAATAAACTTTTAACCCTCCTTTAAGATTTTTTTCAATTTTAATCCATCCTAAGGAGCAGTTTTAGAAATATCAGTCAAATCATTTATTTTTACCACCAGGTTTCCAATGCTCACCTGAAAACAAAAGAGACAAAAGAATAGCCTCCATTGGCCTACAGAATGGCCTATCTCCATCCTACTCCTTAAAGCTTGATGAACTGTCTTGGTGCCAGTTTGCCCTCTTCCACCATGAATGGATGCTCCCTATGGCTGTCCCACCATGTGGACTCCCTCCAAGGCCCGTGCCACCATGTGGACTGGCTAAGCTACACCTTTGTTAGATCACTCCTCACTCCTTAGGGTAGGCACACAGGCCTGTCCTAAGTTTTCCTGTCTTTTTTTTTTTTTCTCTCCATCTGACTGAGAAACCCAAGCAATTCTTTAACAGTGATAAACAAACTTTTACATCCAAATATCTAACATTTAGCCCCAAATTTTAACAGTGGAGGAAAATAAATTTCAAGTTCCCAATGCCTTTTGCTAAATTAGATAACTTGATGAGAGTTCAAACATCTTAATTCATTAAGATACCCACATTTTTTCAACTGCAAATTAAAAATCCTTAGAAATCTTTTGAACTATAGTTCCTCTTTTAAAACAATGCACTAATCCTTTAAAACATCTAACTTGTTGACCTTTGAGTTTAAACTTAAACTCACCCATTTTAACATCATACTGACAGTTATAATCTTGAATATGTTCACACTCACACATATTCAAAAGATCTTAAAGTGTGCAAAATAAATATCGGCTGTACATTTTTCAGTGGCAAGAGGTATTTATGCCAATCTTACTCTTGCAATAACCATCCAAGATTTAAGACAAAACTTTTAACAAATGGCTTTAACATTCTCCAGCCTCATTTACCATGGCTTGCTAGTTTTAGCAAGACATTTTAGCACACCAGATACTCTTCTGTTGAAGATAGCTGGAAGGGGGTTCCCTGGATTAAGACTCAGTCCACCCTGTACTTGACTCTAGTCTCAGCCCAATTTTGACTAGAGCATTTTACAGATCAATTGACTTTTAAATACCTTCAGTTGGAAGAAAATGGTTAAAGAAGCTACCTCTCTTCCCCTGCGTCCTCCAGATCCCAGGAGACCTGGGGAGGCTGTTTGAAACTGGATACCTGCAGAGGCCTAGTGTCCCATGTCTTCCTGTAAAGTTAGATCACAACCAACACATCCCTCTGTAATGCCCAGATTTCAAGGCCCCCAAAGACAACCATCAGAGTCCAGAGTCAAAGCCAAACCGCAAGGGTCGTTTATTACGAGTTCAAACCCGGACACCCCCCCTCCCCCAGCTGCGCACTCGTTGCCAGTGACGCTGAGAGGCCCCGAGCACAACTCCAGCACAGCTTTTACAGACAAGTACAGGGAAGTTGGGGAAGACCCCTGATTACAAGTACATGATTGGTTGACATTTGCCCTAGTTTACTGGTCACCTCAGGATTGGCCTGGGTTTTCCCACCTAATGTATGGGCCAGCCGGCCTTAACCTTGGGATACAGATTCGGGGGGGCCTCCAGGAGTGGTCACGTAGCCACATTCCTGGAGCCAGATGGTTCTTGTCTCTTGTGCCCAGATCCAGGCCGGGGTCTGAGACCAGGCACTTAGTCATGTCCAACCTTGAGTGGGCTCCGGGCGTGGACAATTAATCACGTCCCAGGCCAGATGGCCATTATCTCCAGTACTCAGGTTCGGGTATGTACAGAGTTCACAGAGGGGTGTGTGTGTGTGGGTGTGGTTACAGAGTAGCTATATGGAGAATGCTGGTATTTCTCCACTTCCCCATGGGTCAGCAAGCAAAGGCACAGAAGCAAAATAGCCATTAGGGCACAATGGTCACAATTTTATTCTCTATGCTCTTCACCCTCCATTATGAGAACCTTCTGAAGGGGGTCAAGGTGACCCTTGACTACCCCCACCTTAGAGAGCTCTGCTGCATCCAGCTTCTCTCTGTCTCAAGCCTATAGCCTGCACCTTCAGATTCAGACAGACCCACACAAATGGGCCCACTCAGACAGTGCGCTCCATAGCACACCTTTACAGACGGGGTCACTCAGACAGTCCCGACCAATGCACCAGGCCAATGCACCACAAATGTAATGGCGTCCAAGGGAGGGGCAATCCCCCATCCCTCCAAGAGCCCACCACTCAGAGACAGTCTCAAGTAAAAAGATGAATTTATTGGGGAAGTTCCAGATGGACCAGTCCCAGGTTCCAGAAAAACATATAACACAGAACAGGACAGTAGTACAGAGACGTACTTCCGGAGGATTTCCAAGTACCAACAAACCAATTCAGTGCCAATGGAGAGCTGAACTGGGACACCATGGGGAAGACGGACACAAGATTCAAACATGTGGCATAGCGTAATCCGTAACTTTAGTTTCTTGAGCTACACTATAAAGAAATTCATAGCTGACTCCATTGGATTCCTATGAGGACTAACATACATTAAGTCCCAGAAGTATTTTCTGTATCCAGAGTTACTTTGTATTGTAGAAAACATTCACTTTCAGGCTGTGTGATTTTCCCTGAGTGACTCCATTTTATGAAACAGCAGTTACATCCGTTTTCAGTGCAAATGCTGAAGCAGAATGATTCCCCATCTTATTTGTGCAAATAACCATCCAAATTATGAGGCAGACTGATACATAATAAAAAATTACTACGAACTTATCAAATTAAATCAGAAACAAATAGACACATATCAGACAATATCAGACACATCATATCACATGAACCAGGCCACAGACTATGAAACATACTACATTAAGGAATAATGCAACCTCCTCACCTGGATCACATAAAGGAAGGGTGCTTAGCACTGGGGTATGTGGCTCCACACTGACCCATCATTTGAACAGCATCATAGTATACATCATAGTCAGACAGGCAAAGAACTTGTGACTCAGTCCCCGAGGCTTTAGCTTAGCTCAATTCCTGCTTGACAGTCCTGATCCAGTAAACTTGGGATAGCTCTGTTTTGAACTAATTTTAAAAACAGATTTACAATTCGAACTCCTTCTGTGTTTTGACCCTACTGTGCCTCAACAGACCATGGCTTCTTATCCACCCACCCTCAGTAGCTCTTATCAGTAGCTAGGCTTCTTTGAACACCCTTTAACTTTTCTTAGCTATTCTGCAATTTTTATGACATTATGATGTATGAAGTGTGACCAGAAAGTTAATATTAGAAATTAAGATTGGAATAGAGAAACCTCTTGGATAATTGGCTCATGACTATCAAGCAAAAGCAGTAGCACTCAACAAATTAACACCAACAAAATTGATGTAGCTTGTGAATGGATTATAATTTAATAAATTCAGACACTGTGAAAAGATGAAAACTTGCTCTTAGAATTTTAATAGTTATTGCTAATTAACAGAGACCTAAAGAGATAATGAAAGTACTTTATGATCTACCATTTAATGTAATGCATTGGATATGATTTGGTCCATTTGAGACTTGTAAGTCCAATCAGCTGTTGACCTATTCTAACTGGTCTTCTGAAATACAAGACTCTGGGGGTGGAGTTTTGGAGAGTATTTCTTCTTTTAGAAATTATTTTTGGTTTGAGATATTGTTTGCCTTGATGAATTGAGAACGTCAGGGCTAACTGAGGTCCCCAAGGTCCCCAAGGAACAACGGTCTCAGAGGGTCTCAGAGCCTTGGCAACAGTCAGGCGAAGGATTGTGGAATGTCCTCTGCCCATCCCATCATTGACACCTTGTCCCACTTGGAATACAACTGTTATAACCAGAACCAGAGGCTTCCTGCTCACGGATGTGAGGTGGGAGATGAACCAAAATAGCCACACAGAACTCCCAGTGGATACTAAGAAGCCATTCCTTCTCTCCTAGAGCCTCCTCCTACACAAACACTCTAACTCACGTCTAGCCCTGTGGTAAGTCACAGAAAGGAGAATAGGAGCTGCCGGCATTTGTAGTAACAGGATGAGAAAGTGTGAGACTTCCTGTTATGTGTGTGTGACAGCTGGTGATAAGTGGAGGGCCCTGCACAGGAAATCCGCCCGCTTCTGCAATGAGACCTGCCTGAAACTTGGGTGCTCCTTTAGTCTGCATGTTGATGGTGGGACAAAGGGGCACCTGGGCCATGGGTGAGGTGGTAGAGAAGAATTTGGAAGGGCCTCTGGCACCTGCTACAGAAGAGAACTCCCGAGACTTGGTGGAAATTTTAAATGGGGAAAAGGTGAAATTTGATGACATGGGACTGTCCTTAATTCTTCAGAATGGCCTGGAGACCCTCCGGGTGGAAAATGCTCTGACAGATGTCATCTTGTGTGTGGACATTCAGGAATTCTCCTGCCACCGCGTGGTGCTCGCTGCAGCCAGCAACTATTTCAGGTCAGCATGGCGTGGACTAGAGTCAAATTGTGTGCAAGCTGCAAGGAAAATGTGTGTCTATACGAGAACTTAATCTAACTCATTTGCTGATATGGTTTATGTGTATTTTATTAAGATTTGTGTGTCTACTTGAATTAAAAGAAAGGGAGCTAGCAAATGTGGATTTTAGGATTTATGCCACATTATAAGAGGGACTAGCATTGTTTAAAAGCAGTGTTAGATTCTTAGGGTCAAACTTTCATGTATGAGATTTCTTCCCATGTCCTTGTTCGTAAGGATGGGAAATTACCTAAGTCATGGAAATATTTTCTCCCTTTCCTCCCTCTGACTAAAGTATTGGGACAATGATATTGTTATTGTTCAACAACAGAGGTAAAGAAGGGAAAAGATGTGGCCTCCTGCAGTTATCAAATGATTGGCTGGAAATTAGGAGCTTCAGTGCATGTATGTATGCAAAGGGTAGATTATGAAGGAAGTCCAGATGAAAAAGGTCCTTAGTAAGTAGGGTATCAGTGACTCATGCCTGTGATTCTAGCTACTCAGAAGACTGAGATATGAGAATTGCAGTTAGAAGCTAGACTGGGCAGTGTGAAATGCTTATCTCCAATTAACCACAAAAGAGTTGTGGCTCAAGTGGTAGAGCTGATGCCTTAAGTAATAAAGCTAAGGAATAGCTAAGACCCTGAGTTTAAGCCCCAGTACTGGCATGTGACTCATACATACATCTCTTGCTTCCAAAAAAACTCATAGTGGAAAGACCAGGAGGCTAGGAGACTGAGAGACATGGTCTATTCTTTTTGGCTCTGAAACTTTAGGAGAGTCTCTTAGTTGCTCTGAATTTCTGTTGTGTCATCTATGAGATGGAGTCAATGATGAGTACCACAGCATTGCTGTGGTAATGGAACCTGTGACTGAAAAGCATGCACAGTGGCCAGCATATTGTAGATGCTCACTATATCTGTGTTGAAATTCTCCACCTACTTCTGTTTGGTTCAGCTAAGAACACTTACTAAGTGTTCACAAGCAGCAAATCCCTGGTGTAGGAACATGGCAGAACCAGGAATCCTGTGAATATGACTGGAGATTGATGGGGGAGAGGGAGAGGGAGAGAAGAGAGGGAGAATGGGTAGGGAGGGGCAGTCTGAAAGGGCAATGTGGATGAAGATATCCAGGGAACTTGAAAAGGAATAATATCCTTATAATTCTTCTTAGTGTTATGCTTTCTAATTCTCAGTTCTGGTTGAGGAAATTAAGTGTCATGGAAGGCTTTTTGTTTTGTTTTGTTTTGTTTTGAGGTACTTAGGGGGAAATGTCTTTGCAATGCAAAAGCAAGGCCAGCTGATTTTGGAAGAGGGCTGAGTAGCTCCCTATGTTGGCAGGGCCAAGGAACCTCTGGTTGTGAGGAAAGTCATGTCTGCTGCATACCAAACAGATATTTGTTTTGTTTTATTTTGTTTTAGTGCCAGTACTGGGACTTGCACTCGGGGCCTCTTGCTTTTACTTGCCTTTTCCACTCAAGGCTGGCACTCTTCCACTTGAGCTATACCCCCACTTCTGGCATTTTTTGCTGGTTATTGGAGATAAGAGTCTCACAGACTCTCCTACCTCAGTTGGCTTTTAATCAAGTTCCTCAAATCTCAGACTCCTGAGTAGCTAGGATTACAGTCATGAGTCACTGGGTACCTGGCTGAGTTTTATTTTTGTGACAGCTGGATGAAGGTGACAGTCATCTTCCTTTTACAGATGAAGAAATGGAAGGTCAACGTTACATGTCTGGTCATTGCTGGAGCAGGGATTCAGCACATTCTAGAATTTCTTGTTTTTACTGCAGTGCCAGCTGACAGGAAGAAGTTTGGGGCTTCATGCCACAGAAAGTGTAGGCATAGCAATACAAGTAGATTGACTTAGTTAAACATCTGACTTACTCCAGCATTACTGAATAAGCACTTGCCTTGACAATCAATCACAACCCATCTTAGAATTGAATGTAGGCAATATTAGATCAGTGCCTTGGGTAATTGTTTTAGGCTTATTGTTTCTGTTTGGAATGACTGGAAAATTGTTGTTATAATTTGGTTAGTAATGATGTTAGTAGGTTGTTCTGCCTAGGGGACAGGACTGCTGGCCATGTGTTTTTGACATGTCACAATTTTCTCTGGTTTCTTCTGGGTTCAGATCACCCAGCTTTGCCAATGTGGGACACGTACAGAAAGTCTCTACCAATCTTTGGAGAAGCTACAGGCACACAAAGTTGAAGGTGTGCTGTCTGTTGATGGAGACTTTTGCCCAAATTGCCTGATTATGAGGGAAATTCCTTCTATTTTTTTCAGAGCAATGACTTTAGGTTCATATCTAGGGATTTCCAATACAATTTTCCAATTATAAATAATAAAGGATGTAGGATTCTAATTTCTGGGGCTATTAATACTAATGTCATTTCTCTGTTGAGCACGTCTGAGAGTCAGGCCTATGTCACACAAATGGCCCATGAGGTGTACAACCCACTAAATCCCTGTGAGGTGGGGATTTTATCCCTGTTTTAGAGATAAGAAACTGAAGTACAGAGTTTCACAGTCCATATGGTTAATTAGAGATGAGATTTCTTGGATTTTCCTGCCTGGGCTGGTTTGGAACCACAATACTTTTAGATATTAGCCTTCTAAGCAGCTACAACTACAGATATGACTCAGCAGTGTCTGACTTTGTTTCTAAGGTTTTGAAATGATCTGGGAGCCAATTTCCTCTTATGTTCAGACTTAAGAAGGCTAAAGAGCTGACATGGTAGTTTATTTTTCTAATCCTAGAATTGGAGAGGCTGATGTAGGAGAATTATATATCCTAGCCTGGGACATATAATGAAACTCTGCTACAAACAAATAAATGAATAAACAGTGACTACCAAAACAGCAAAAAAAAAAAAAACCCTGCATTGGCAGGTTTCCAAATAACTCCCTGTGTTTTGGATACACAATTATATAGTTTTTTAAATTTAGTAAGAAAATACTTCACAGTAAGTGACTAACCAGTTTATTTAACCAGTTCTATAATGACAGTCATTTGATTAGAGCACTTGACTAGCATACTCAAGGCCCTAGTTTCTATCCCCAGCACCAAAACCAAACAAACAAACACATAGAAATAAAAATGTTTTCTTTCTTCTATTTGCTTAGTCTTTGGCGTGTCTTTTGTTTCAAGCTTCTCACAAAGCTCTTTTGTGGGGGCTAGAATGTCAAGTATCTACCAGTTCCATTTTCCCACAGAATTTAGTTTTGTGCTGCCCCTTCCTCTTTTTAAAGTGGTTATTGGTTCCTAAGTCTTTCTGGTGATCTCTAGAGATCTCTAGAGAGGACATGCTCAAGATCCATCTTCACTAGTTCTTGGATTTTAGCAGTTCCATATGCATCTTCTCAGTATTTGAATCTTTCCAGTTTGAAGAAGTAATCCTATGGAGAATAATTAGAGTTCATTCCAGGCTTAGATCCACATATGGTCTTCTGTGATGATCTCCGACCTGCTAGACTAATAGTAGAGGAGGTTCTAATACTGTAAAACTACCTGCTGTTTTCTCCCCCCCCCTTAGGGCTGTTTATGTATTTATTTTTGGAATGCACTGTAGCTAAACCCTTATCTCACATTATCCAATTCAATCTTCCTAATAATTACATTAATTGTCTCTATTAGCTCCACTTCACAGAAGCAGAAGACAAGATATTCAAATGTGAAGAAACATTCCCAAGGCCTCAAAGAGATGTGAGGAGACAAAATACTTCTATGACAACCTCTGAGTTTTGCAAAGATGTGCTTCTCCAAAAGATTAGGAAAAATGCAGAGAAAGTCAATGGATATTAGTTATCCTGTTCAGGTTTCGGTTAGAAAAATAATGAAACCAAGACCATATATCACTTTTTATTTGCGGGAGAGGATTTTTTTTTTAGTCATTAACTACCCCAGTATCTCTCACAAACTATTACTAAACCCCAACCATATGCAGAGAAAAGCATTTTCTTGAACTTATTTGTGGTGCCAGAGGTCTGATGGGGTGAGCATGTGTCAGCCAAACAAGTGCTATATTAGTAACGTCAGACAATGTATTTCCCTTTGTGGGTCTATTTAAAAGTCTTGAGAGGAATGAGGAAGTTGGAGAACAAAAACATTTAGTTGAAATTGAGGAGAATAAAATTTAGAAAACAAACAATAATATACAGTTAGACAGGTTTTAATCCTAGCTCTACTAGAAATAGAGATAGGAAGATCAAAGTCTGAAGCCAGCTCCAGGTAAAAAGTAGAAAGTGTATCTAAATAGTAACTAAAGCCAAAAAGATTGGAGTGTATCTTATTTTGGAGAGAGCTTGTCAAGGCCATAAGTTCAAACCTCTGTACCACCAAAAAGAAAGAAAAAGGAATACACACACACACACACTACACACACACACACACACACACACACACACACACACACACACACACACGAAGTATGCTTATCACAGGACAAATTGTAATGAACAATTAAAACTACAAAATGCTTTAGAATTTGTACTGAACAAGTCATTTGTGACCACCTGGATACAGATGGGCTGTGCCTATACAGTGACTCTTTCAGTCTTCTTCTTCATTTGTTTTTGGCATTGGGAGGTGGAACATTATGCTCCAGGGCTTTGGCTGAGGGACACTAGATCATATTTCCTCTCTTTGATATTTAAATCAAATACCTTCTTTGTCATCTCTACTCCTGGTATCTAGAGTATATGGGTCTTCTTTCAGCCAAGATTTTAAAAAGTTGAGCTAGGCACTGATAGCTTATGCCTGAAATGCTAACTACTCAGGAGGCTGAGATCTGAGGTTTACAATTTGAAGCAGAAAAGTCCATTAGACTCTAATCTTCAAGTAACTAGCAGAATTCCAAAAGTAGAGTGGTGGCTCAAGTGGTTAGAGAACCAGCCTTGAGTGTAAAAACTAATGTACAGCACCAATTCCCTGAGTTCAAACTCCAGAACCAGAGTGCATGCACACACAGACAGAATACAAAGTTTATTTCTCTATACTTTTGGAAATACTGTTCCATACAATCTCCCAACTAAAACACCATAGAGAAATTCTTGCATCATTTGTATCTTGGGTCATGAGCTCATGCCCACATCAAGCCCATGAACATATAACTGTCCGCCATGAAAATATTTTATAGGACTGGGTTTGAGGATGGTTCACACCAAATTTTCCATGAGATGTGGTGGCCACATGTGGAACATCTGTGCCTTTGGTTAAACAGCCATGAAGCTCACCATCCCTTACGTTGCTCAATGTTTCTGCTTTAGTCCATATTTTGGTTTTTGATTGTAAGAGACAGAAACTCAAATCAAATAGGCTGATGCAAACCGGAAGAAGGTATTTGGTTATATTAGGAAATCATGAGAAGGATGCAGCCCAGCCCACATAGAAGAGGAACTAAGGCTTTGACTGCAATCAGAAAGCGTTCTCTCCATCCCTCACCTGGCTATCTCGCACACTGGAATTCTTAGGTCACTTTGTCATGTGTTTGGAAGTGGACCTGTTTAAAGCTCTGAGGCTTACTTCTAGTTTTAGTTCCAGAAGGGATCTGAGGGACTTCCTATATTTTTACTATAAGAAGCCCCTGGGAAAGATGCTGACTGCTCTAGGTTTATTAAATTACACAGCCCTAAACCAATCTCAGTGTCAGGGAAGTGGACACTGGAGGAGCCTAACGTAGGTTCAGCCAGAAATATGCACATGTGCGTGTCCCCTCAGTTTCAATGCTATATTCCTTTCCTTTTTCTTTTTTTTCCTGTGCTGGTACCAGGGCTTGAACTCAAGGTTTCATGCATTCACTTGGCTTGCTTGCTCATGGCTGGTACTTTACCATTTGAGCCTGGAATTTTGCTGATTAGTTAAAGATGGAGTCTTGCAGACTTGTTTTGGTTTAGGCTAGATTTAAACCATGATCTTTAGATCTATCTCAGCCTCCTGAGTAGCTAGGATTACAGGTATGAGTCACTGGTGCCATCCAACTTCAATCACTCAGTTCTTATTTTATTTTGGTTGTTACTGTTTTGTGTTCTAAAATATCTCTGCTCCTTTTTATTTTAACTAATTTTTATTTTTTATTACAAAGGTGATATACAGAGAGGTTGGTTTCATAAGTCTGGTAATGAGTACATTTCTTTTTGGACGTTATGCTCTCTCTCAATTTTCCCCTCCCATCCCACAAGTTGTTCGTTTTCAACATAGTGTCTAGTGAGTACCATTGCTGCATTCATTCACCCTTTGTCCCTCCATTTCTGTTTCCTTCCTTTATCTCCCCCCACTCAAAGACAGATAAATGAACAAGGAAGAAATAAAGGAAAAATATTGTTTCAATTTCCTGGAATTCAGTAAATATTATTTTATATAATCAGAAGCACAGAGGCATTGTACTTTTGTGACCCCCTCCCCATAATAGTATCCTCCTTTGCTTTCACCGTACATAAATGCCTAGACTACTGTATAATTTATCATGTCCCAGTTTATTTTAGATGTAGCTTCTGCATATGAGAGAAAACATGTGTCATTTGTCTCTCTGAGCTTGGCTTACCTCACTTAAGATGATTTGTTCTAGGTCCATTCATTTCCATGCAAATGACATAATATTATTCTTTCTAATGGCTGTGTAAGATTCCACTGTGTATAAGTACCACATTTATCTCTGTAAGCCATCTTAAATTTTTGTAAGCCATTAAATTAATGTAAGCCATCTTAAATTTTTTCAGTGAGGCCATCTCTGTTTAAAGCTTTTTTCCTTGCTATGAAAGAATATCATTTGGTCAACCAGCATGCCTCTAACCATCTGTTAAAGGTAGACATTGTTTCATTTCATTAGTACTTTGACTCTAAAACAAAATCAAACTCACATGAATAAGTTGTGTCTGGGATCTATAAAAATTTGCATAAAATGGTTTAGGCCTAGGTGTCAAGCAAGACTTACTAGATTTAAGAGATCCTTTGGGCTCAGAATGTGGCTTAGTGGTAGAAAGCTTGCCCAGCATGCACAAAACCCTGGATTTGATTCCTCAGCACCACATAAAAACAGAAAAAGCCAGAAGTGGTGCTGTGGCTCAAGAGGTAGAGTGGTAGCCTTGAGCAAAAAGAAGCCAGGGACAGTGCTCAGACCCTGAGTTCAAGCCCCAAGACTGGCAAAAAAAAAAAGAGAGATCTTATGTTGTGCCAGTGCCTGGCCCGAAGACACAACGTTGTTAAGGGATGGAGACATGGAAATTACTGTTTACAATACTGGGTGATAAATGTGATGGTAGAGCTCTACATAAGGGCTATGGGAGCTTGCAGGAGGGCATTAAACCATGCTGGAATAAAAGCAGTCAGTTAATGCTTCCTGGAAGAGGTGATATTTGAGCAGCATTTGAAAGGTTGAGTAGACATTGGCCTGAAGGAGATAAGTGAAAGAGAGTAGGGAAAAGGAGGGAAACATCCTAAAAGGAAATGCATCTAGGGAGGTAGCATATGGTGCAAGCATGGGAACCACAAGGAGAAGAGGAGGGATGAAGGAAAGGAGAAAGGTGGGCCAATGAGGACAAGGAGTGGGACCAGACCAGGCATGTGTAGGGAGTGAAATATATCTTATAGTCAGTGGGAAGCCATGGAGGAAGATTCAAACAGAAAAAGTGACATGGGGCTAGGGATATGGCCTAGTGGCAAGAGTGCTTGCCTCGTATACATGAGGCCCTGGGTTCAATTCCCCAGCACCACATATACAGAAAATGGCCAGAAGTGGCGCTGTGGCTCAAGTGGCAGAGTGCTAGCTTTGAGCAAAAAGAAGCCAGGGACAGTGCTCAGGCCCTGAGTTCAAGCCCAGGACTGGCCAAAAAAAGAAAAAAAAAGAAAAAGTGACATGACCTGAGATCTCCCGTAAAATCACTCTTTAGGTGGTGGGTAGGCTGAGGCCCCTTCAGTCTAGGGTCGGGGTAGGAAACATCCATCCCAGAGGCCATATAAAGCCTGGGAAGTCATTTGATCAGACCTTGTGAAGGCAGTCACAGGAGGACTAGCAATTCAATAAATCTAGAAGCTTTTCTCATAGCAACATTAATTTATGTTAAGTGAATCCTAATATTAATGTAAAATTTGAAGGACAAGCAAGAAACATTCATTATAGATTAGAGAGATATGTACAGTTCATGATGGGAAAGATATGTGGGCTCCTCACTGGCTGCTTGCTGCCTGTGTTACAGTGTTCAGAGGGCAGCCAAGCAGGCTGAGAATGCACACCTTGTACAAGTGTTAACACATGCTGGCAAAGCTACTGAGATGAGAAGAAGAGATGTGATGAGGTGATTCTTCATATTGTGTTGGTGACCTTGTCTCTGATGATTGACAGTGATATTGTTGACTTCTTTATCAATATAAACGTTAATTCCAATCCAACATTTATGCACACATCCACAATCAACAATCTTCAAAGAAACTAAGCCTCTGATGAAAATTAAGGGAATAAGTCCACAGAAAAGACCTCAAAGAATCAATGAGATCAACGTTGGATATTTTCCAAATCTAAGATGCAGGATTAGAACAGTAGCCAAAGTAAAATAATTGTGTTGATGATGATATACTTTGGATAGTTATTAAAACTCACATGATATGATGTCTTGTAAATGGTGACTACAAAGAATAGAAATGCTAATTTAGATGTGATCTTTCCAAGAGACATTTTGTTGTTGTTGGTGGTGGTGGAAGTGGTGGTTATAAGGCTTGAACTCAGGGCCTGGGCACTGTCCCGGAGCTTTTTTTTCCCTCAATGTTAGTTCTGTACCACTTTGAGCCGCAGCTCCACTTCCAGTTTTCTGGTGGTTAATTGGAGATAAGAGTCTCATGAACTTTTCTGCTTGGGCTGGCTTCAAGCAGATCCTTGGATCTTAGCCTTCTGAGGAGCTAGGATTATAGGTGCCCCAAGTTCCCAGTGATTTTTGTTGTAGTTGAAGTCAGAGTGAAACCTTTATGCTTGATTTGTGGCGACATATTAGCAGTAATGAAGAAGGGTGATCTGGAGCATTACTATAGCTCAAAACATATTAAATTCAATGAAGTGGGAAGCCACCTGTGTGCGGATAAAATCCATGCTCTTCAGTGGAGTTTGGAATCACAAGCTGCTTTCTCCTGGCTTTGTTGTGACAGAGATAACGTTACCAGATGAGATTGGCAGCGAGTCAGCTAATCACAAAGAAGCTAAGCCTCATGTAGAGGGAGAACTTGTACAAGAGCCTGGTGGCTGCTGTGGAGGCTTTAACACCTAAGTAAAATTATTTCAGAGTGTTATTTTGTCCCAGAGAACAATAGTCAGCTCTGAGACAGATTTATTACTTAGCACAAAATATTGAAAACACCTTGAAAGATTCTGCAGGAGATTTCTAATTTTTCTGTCAGACTTGGGGAAATGAACATAACAAACACTGCCCAACTGGCCATTTTTGTTCATGGTTTAACTGCAGAATTTGACACGCAGAAGGAACTGCTGACACTCACTGTATCATGCATGACACTACAAGAGGTGGTGACTTATATGAAAAGACTGGTCTAATCAATGAAAAAACTTGAGCTAATGTTTGAAAAGTTAAGTGGCCTTACTATAGATGGAGCTCCAGCTCCAGTTGGTTCACAAAATGAGTTAATTGCATTTGTCAAGAAAGAACTGAATCATCTCACTCTTGATCCAAATGATTTGATTATATGCCACTGCATCCTATACTAAGTCTCTTATGCTTAGTTGTTATAGTTCAATGTGATGTCATAGTAGTATTGTGCAGAAACTTTGTCAAACCCAGAGAGTTTAACATCCTCCAGTTTAAGGAATTTCTGAATGATCTAGATTTTGAGTATAGTGATCTTGTTTGTCACTGATAAGTTGATAAGTGTGGTGGTGAATCTCAGGAATATGCTCATAAGCTTGTACAAACTGCAGGCTAAAGTCAAGCAGTTCATGGAGGTGAAGGGAAAACTTGTCATGGGACTGAATGATAGCAAGAGACTATGTGATCTAGTATTAGTGGGTGGACATTGCCAAATCCCTCTAGAACTAATCATCAAGCTGCAGGGCTACAGTCAGCTTCTCCCCTCTCTGCTTTCATATGTAAAATCACTGAAAGGTAAATTAAGGCTGTGGAAAGTTTGGCTCAAGGGGAATACCATGGTGCTTTTCTGCTACACTTGAATATGCTGGTGAGTGTGCAAAACTAATTGAGGCATTTAATGAAAGATTTGAAGCTGCAAAAAGTAAAAAAATGGAATTGAACATCCTCACTACACTGTTCAATATGGAACCAACTGACATGTTTGATAACATACAACATGATATCAGCATTCAGCTGTGCAGTGATGATGAGCTGAAAGCTAAGTATGACAACCTGGAGTTCCATAAATACTACACAAGCAATGGTGAATTTCCCACTTTGAGAAGACACACACTGACATATGCATCTGGGTTCCGAACAATTTACTGTGTGAGAACAGTTCTTTTCAAAATTTTCCATGGCCAAAGTCACTTCACTCCAGACTGCCCAGGGCAAATCTGGAAAAACAGTTGCTAGTAGCAACAGTGTCAATATCAGTTAACATCACTAAAGAGTACATCTCCAGTTCTCACATCAGGGCTAAGTTAGTTAAATGTTTGACCAAACAGTAAATGTGTGTGTGTGTGTGTGTGTGTGTGTGTGTGTGTGTGTGTGTGTGTGTGTGCCAGTCCTGGGCTTGAACTCAGGGCCTGGTCACTTTCCCTGAGCTTTTCTGCTCAAAGCTGCATTCTACTTGGATCACAGCTCCATTTAGGACGTTTTTTGGTAGTTAGAGATAAGAATCTTGTGGACTTTCCTTCCCAGGCTGGCTTTGAATAATCATTTTGATGATTTTCAGTTTGATCCTTAGATCTCTCAGCTCCTGAGTAGCTAGGATTACAGGCATGAGCCACTGGTACCCAGTTTAATTTTTTTTTTTTTGGCCAGTCCTGGGCCTTGGACTCAGGGCCTGAGCACTGTCCCTGGCTTCTTCCCGCTCAAGGCTAGCACTCTGCCATGTGACAACAGCGCCGCTTCTGGCCGTTTTTTCTGTATATGTGGTGCTGGGGAATCGAACCTAGGGCCTCGTGTATCCGAGGCAGGCACTCTTGCCACTAGGCTATATCCCCAGCCCCTAATGTTTTTTTTTTTCTTGGCCAATCCTGGGGCTTGAACTCAGGGCTTGGGCACTATCTCTGAGCTTCTTTTGCTCAAGGCTAGCATTCTACCACTTGATCCATAGTACCACCTCTGTTTATGTGGTAATGAGGCATTGAACCCAGGGCTTCATCTATGCTAGGCAAGCACTCTACCATACCACCAAGCCACATTTCCAGCTTCCCCTACCTAGTTTAACTTTTAAGTTGCTAGCTTTATATGGTCTGCAAACAATGCTATGAATATCCAGGTAGTCCTTCACAGAGAAAAAGTGCTCTATCCCTGGTCTAGGGAGAACCTTGGTTAGAAAGCAGATGAGGATCTGATGAAGGCAGTTTCAAGCTACATTCAGAGTTCTCTGTGAAGGAGAAAGTCCTCAGGCAGTCTCACCACAGAGCCCAGGGAGAAGTAGCACTGTTCAGTGAGAAAGAGGGAAAGAACAGAAGTTTGGGAGACCCAGACTACTACAGCAACTCCAGCTCTGAGGTTGGAAATATCTACAAGGCAACCTTCCACCTGCCCAGGTCCTGCATATTAGAGGGTAAAGCTTAGAAACAAGGAATTTCAAAGCAACTCAAGTTGTGAACTTCCAATTTTTGTATATTCTGAAGAAGATACACATTACCTTTCTTATTCAACCCTGTTATTTCTTTTTTGTCTTTTCTTTTTTTGTCCTGAGGCTTGAACTCAGGGCCAGGGCACAGTCCCTGAGCTTTTTTGCTCTAGGTTAGAACTCTACCACTTGAGCTAGACCTCCACTTCCTGTGTTTTGCTGGTTAATTGGAGATAAGAGTCTTACAGACTTTCCTATCCAGGCTGGTTTGAACCACTATCCTCAAGTCTCAGCATCCTGTAGCTAGGATTATAGGCTCAAGCCACCACACCAGCCAAAACATTTTTTATTGTGTATAGTTAGCCAGTCCTAGAGATTGGACTCAGAGCCTGAGCTTTTTTGTTTAAGGCTAGTGCTCTACAACTTGAGGCACAGTTCCATTTCCATGTTCCTTTTTTCATATCTAGACCAGTACTGGCTTTGAAAATGCCTTTTATTTTAATTTAAAAAAATTCCCTGTCTGAGAGGACCAATTAGAAATAGGGGTTTCAGTCTCTTGAGACTCACGGTTCACCTCAGGGTACAAGGCCTAGTGAGTATCATCAGGGCTGGGCTGGAGCCCAACTTAGGCACTACCCTGGCACACTTATGTTAGCCCCGCCTTCAGAAGTTCCTCCCCTGTGTCTCTGCTATTTGTCTTCTGGCTGTAGGATGTGAAAGGCCCAGGAACAGGTCTGCAGCCCAGCATGCCTGTGGTGACTGGCAGAGGAAGCAGACTAGAACTCACATATGATCATGGTTGCCTTGTCACAGTGGGGAGTCATATTTGTGACTAGAGGGACCTCTGCATTTGAATATTTTGGAGTAAAGATCAGAACTAGTGCCAATTTGTAAAAGTTTCTTAGTGGGTGGAATTAGGAAATGAGAAGAGAAGTTTCTAAACACAGGCCAATCCTTGTAATGGTGGTTATAAGGAGCTAGCATGAGGTCCTGGACAGTTGGGATAGAAATTGTTCAGAAAAAAAGGGGGCTGTGCAAGCTCCAGGCGAAGAGCCTGTTCAGGATATGGCAGGGACACTAAGCACAAATGCTGACCTGATCCTGGTCCAGTGGGGAAGTGAGAATCTAAGCAACTCTCATATAATAAGGCTGGAGGGAAGTGGTGGTTGGCTAGAGGACAGATTCATCTCCAGCAGGGAAGTGGGAAATGTACAAAATCAAAAAAAAGTTAAAGTCAGGCGCTGTGGCTCAGGCCTGTAATACTAGCTACTCAGGAGGCTGAGATCCAACACTGGCACCCCAAAGAAAGCCTTGATAGGAAAGTTTGTGAGACTCTTATTTCCAATTAACCAGGAAAACAAAGGAAGTGGAAGTATGGCGTAAGTGGTATAGCATGAGCCTTGAGCAAAAAAGCAAAGGGACAGAGCCCAGTACCTAAGTTCAAGCCCTAATACTGGCACACATATACCAAAACAAACCAAAAAAGCAGCAAATGAAAGCAAAGAATAACTACCATGTCCTGAAATATAAAATATCAGACAGCAGGCCTTAAGATACACATCAGTGGGCCTGCAGTTCCAATTCATACAAGCCTATGCAAGGTGATTCCAGAGCTGATTGTTGTTTCTCATCACAGTTAAAGGAGAAATGTGAATTTGGAGTGTGGATTGGTGTAAGAAAATCTACCTAGCTTACTTGAAGTGTAGGATGACACCATGTATAGATTTCTTCCCATCCATCCATCCATCCATCCATCCAGTTTAAAATTGTCTAGTGTATTCTAGTAAATATGAATTAAGAGAGGAATAAAATTTCAGATGTTTATAAATCTAATAGACAGGACTCCTTACTAGACCCAATAAATCCTGTCGAAAGAGGCTTGTAGAGGCCTGTCTGGAGCCCAAATGTGTTGATGTACACAGGCACAGATTTCACACTGCTAATCAAGGAGGTACACTGACCACATTGCCAAAGAACTTGTTTGACAATGACAGTAGCACTTAAGATTTTCTTTCTCTGTTTTATTTTTCATTTTGATGAATATTATTTTTTTTCTCTTCTTTTTGTTTTCCAGTCCTGGGACTTGGACTCAGGACCTGAGCACAATTCCTGGCTTCTTTTTGCTCAAGGCTAGCACTCTACCACTTGAGCCACAGCACCACTTCTGGCTTTTTCTATATATGTGGTGCTGAGGAATCAAACCCAGGGCTTCATGTATATGAGGCAAGCACTCTGCTGCTAAGCCACATTCCCAGTCTTTTTTTTTTTTTTTTTGCCAGTCCTGGGGCTTGGACTCAGGACCTGAGCACTGTCCCTGGCTTCTTTTTTGCTCAAGGCTAACACTCTGCCACTTGAGCCACAGTGCCACTTCTAGCCATTTTTTGTATATGTTGTGCTGGGGAATCGAACCCAGGGCTTCATGTATAGGATGCAAGCACTCTTGCCACTAGGCCATATTCCCAGCCCCACATTCCCAGTCTTGATGAATACTATTTTATATGATCAGATACACATGGGCATTGCCTTTGTATTCCTCTCCTAAGAGTATCCTCCTTTGTTCTCACTGTGTGTGAATGCCCAAAGTCCTGTATAATTTATCATGTCTCCATGTATTTTAGATCTAGCTTCCTCATATGAGAGAAAACATGCATCATTTGTGTCTCTGAGCTTGGCTTATTTCACTTAACATGATTTGTTCTGGGTCCATCCATTTCCCTGCAAATGACATACTATTCTTTCTAATGGCTACATAAAATTCCATGTGTATAGGTACTACATTTTTAATCCACTCATATATTTCTTTCTCTATTTTTAAAATATAATATTATTATTATTAAGACTTTGTACAGAAAGTACCATTTCACCATTGAGGTAATGTGCACATTTCTCTTTTGGACAGTGTTACTTCTGCCTTCGCTTTCCCCAGTCTCCCTTTCTGTCCCTGCCCACAACTTACATAGGCCGTTTTCCACACAGTGTGTACTGAATAGCATGACTGCATTTGTTCACCTTCCTCTCTTCCTTTCTGTGTCCCTCCTTGACTCTCCTCCTAAAAACAGAGAATGGAAATAAAAAGCACATAGCACCACTACCACCACCACCACCTACAACATAAATAATCCATGTTTGTGTTTCCTGAAGTTTATTTCAGTAAACAGTATTTTACATGTGCAGGAGAGTTACACCTGTGGCTCTCCCCCCTACTGGTATCCTCCTTTGGTCTAACTGTATGTGAATGTCTAGAGTCATGTATAGATTATCATGTCCAGTTATATTTTAGATCTGGGTTCCATATATGAGAGAATACATATGCCATTTTTCTCTTTGAGCTTGGCTTACCTCACTTAATATGAGCTGCACCCATTTCCCTCTAATTTCTCTATTTTTTATTTTGTTGTGTGTATGTGTGTTGGGACTTGAACTTAGGGCCTCACATTCTTGTTTGGCTTTTTCTCTCAAGGCTGATACTCTACCACTTGAGTTACACTTCCACTTCCCACTTCTTGTTTGTTAATTGAAGATCAGAGTCTCATGGACCTTCCTGTTGGGGCTGGCTTTGAACTGTGATTCCCAGAGCTCAGCCTCCTGAGTAGCTAGGATTACAGATGTGAGCCACCAGCACCTGGCAGAGACTCTGACCTCCAATTAACCAGCAAATAGCTTGAAGTAGAGCTGTGGCTCAAATGGTAGAGTACCAGCCTGGAACAAAAAGCTAAGGGACAGCATCCAGGGCCTGCGCTCAAGCCCTGGCACTGACACACACACACACACACACACACACACACACACACACACACACACACACACAATTGAAAAGAAAAAGTATGGTGACTAGAAAAGGTAAAACTACATATATAACTTTCATTATATACTAATTGGGGAGCCTGGTCCCAGAGACTCCAGCAAAGAGAGGCTCACAGCAGCATAGCCTTGCCAGCTCCTTCAGAAAGAGACACTGAACAAAGAAGTTGTATAGTTGCAGGAGGTAGGAACAGAGGTCAGCAAGGAGAGCCCTGCAAGACATAATTTCTGAGGGCACATGATAGTGGTGCTGCAGACAGCTGCATGCCATGGCCCAAGAGGATTTATAGTGGAAGACCATAGCTTGTAAATCTGTCGCCTGACCATAATTGCTTCCAGGCTGAGATTTACTCACTTTGAAGCCAAGGATTTCATCATTTTTTCCCCTTTCATACTGTCTTGGTCTTCAGAGGGAAAGTATGCTAGTCAAGGGGAAAGGAGAGAATGGAGGGAGATGGATGGATTCTCAATGGTTAAAGCAAGAAAGACAAAGGGAGACCTGAGGGTGAAGGTGTCATTGACTAATTTCAAGAAGTAAGAAAATCAAGTGGTTCTCTTCTCTCCTCTCACCCTCCCTACCTCTTTCTCCCCTTTCGTCCTCCTCCCCACACTACAAGCAGCCACCAGGTTTGTCTGCCCCAACTGGCTTTGAATCACAATTTATAGATCTCAGCCTTCTGAGTAATTTCACTTATAGGCATGATCTATCAGCAGGCAAGGAGATTTCATTTAAATAAGTCCATTTATGCATACAATGTTTGTTGATGATAATTACTCTTCTTTCTCCTTCCTTCACCCATTTAGGTTTTATGTATTTGATAAGTGAACTTGCTTACGCATTCCCTGAGAAGGGAGTAAAAGCTCAAATGTCAAAGAATCATGCTTAATTCATATGAGTCTTGCACGGAGTGGAAAACATCAGTATATCTCTTTTACCTGTCAGTTAATGAACTAATCCTTAACAATAATCTTTAAAAATATCTAGCAAAAATATGATACAAATGAGAAATAATTGGGACTGGGCTGTGACTTAAGAGTGGTAGAGTGCCAACCACAGCAAGGAAATCAAATGAGAGCATGAGGGTAAGGAGAGGAGAGAGAAGAAAAGAGATAGAGGAGAAGGAGAGAAAAAGAGAGAACTTAGAGCTCATAGTGATTAAGTAACATGACTACTTTTGATTTAGGGACAAAGCTGGTATTCAAATATTCATCGTTCTAATGCTAAAACCCAACACCCTGTTCCTTTGCTTCCAAGAAAGAAGCTAAATACCTAAAATCTAGTCCTGGGGAAGGACCATGGAAATTATAGCTAGAGATGAGAGAGCCATGGCTTTAGGAGTTTAGTTTTGGGATGGGAAATTCAAGGCTCCCAACTACAACAGAAATCCATGGGCAAGTGACAAGCCTCTGGGGTGAGAAGCAGCTGCATTAGCCACTTAGTGTCCTGGAGGGGATCTGAGTCCTGGATGGCCAGACTGGGGTAGGGTAGAGCCAGGCTCTAGGCCAGAGGAGAGCTGGGATGAGGCCTGAGAACAGGGTGAGAACCCTGTGAGGTTCTAGGTATTGAGAAAGAAAAAACAGCTGAGGTTTAGAAACCCTATGGCGTCCCCAGAAGGGTCTTCAGAACTCTGAGCCTGGGACTGGCCTTGGGGACCACAGTAGGCATTGGTGGAGGAGAAAAGTTCAGTTCAGTAAGTTCTGGATAAATGTCTGCTGTGTGGTATGTGCTGCAGAAACAGAGATCATTCATGGTCCTGACTCTGGGACCTCACTGTTCCAGGAAGGCAGGCTGTCTAAAAGGGGATCTTTTTAGGTCTTGAACCCCATGTTCTAACAAGAGTCATACGCACATATCTCTTTCAGGGCCATGTTCTGCAATGATTTAAAGGAAAAGTATGAGAAGAGGATCATTATTAAAGGGGTTGATGCCGAGACCATGCACATTCTCCTGGATTACACTTATACCAGCAAGGCGCTGATCACGAAGCAGAATGTCCAGAGGGTTCTGGAAGCTGCCAACCTCTTTCAGGTGTGTAAATAAACTCAGGACAATGACTTCAACTTGTAGCAGACCAGCTGGAGCCAGTGACCACAGCTAGCACTTCCCAACCCTCCATAATCTCTAACTTGTAGCACAGCCTGAGGTGACTGTCTTCTTCTATTTTTGGGGGGAACCTAAGTCCACACGGAGGATAACTCAAAGCTGTTATAGGAACCCTGGGTCCACATGGTTGTGGTGGCTGTGGAAGAATAGTGTATTATTGAAGATGAGGCAGCTGTTTGTAAGCCACATAGTGTGTGACATGTTATAATAGTAGCCCAGACTAGGGCACTGGGTCTTCTTTTTTGTGTTCTTGTTTTTAATGGATGCCCTCAAATAGACAAGAGGATCTAGGAGATAAATTTTTGGAGATTTAAATGCCTAAATATGCTTTTGTTCTACCTTCTACACTTGGTTAGTAGTTTGGGTATAAAATTAAAGGTTGTGAATAATTATAATATTTTCTACTCCATATTTTATAAGGATGGGTTCCTATTTGACATATCATTTTAAATCTATTTCTTCTATATTGCATTATGATCATTTTTGCACAGAAATATATAAATTTCTGCAACAGCAGCAAGGGTTTTTGTTATTGTTCATTGTACTGGATACAGTAATTTCTTTCAATCTGAAGACTTGTGTCTTTTGATTCTGGAAGTTCTCTTGTATTATCTCTGATGTTGTCTTTCCTACCTACTTGTTTTTGTTCCTTGCTCACTTAGCTGTGTCCTATTTTCTTTATCATTACCCTGTTTTAATTGTACAAAGTAATAGGCTTCATTATGACATTTACTTTTTCTCTCTTTCTCCTTTTCCCCTTCCACATCTGAACTAGTCCTTCTTTTAGTTTCATGTCCTTTCTACCTCTGTATTTCACATATGGAAGAAAATATAGTATTTGCTTTTCTGGTATGGTTTATTTTGCTTAACACAATGATCACTAGGATTACCCATTTTCCTGCAAACAGAGTAATTTAATTCTTTTTTATAGATGAACAAAGCTTCATACATACACACACATATATACATGTGATACACACATGTGTGTATATATATATCAGATTTTTTCTCTTTTTTATTGTCAAAGTGTGATACAGAGGGGTTACAGATTCATATGAAAGGCAGTGAGTACATTTCTTGTTCTACTTGTTACCTCCTCCCTCATTTTCCCCCTTCCCACTACCCCTTTCCCTCTCCCCCCCAAGAGTTGTGCAGTTGGTTTACACCAAATGGTTTCTAAGTGTTGCTTTTTGAATGGTTTGCCTTTTTGTTCTTTGTCTCTCAATCCTTGTATTCCCTCTCTCTTCCCCAGTTCTACTACCCGCATCAGACAATATCCAGGGTACTCTGATGTAGCACAGTGGTAGCAAGGGTACAGCCACAGGAAGGGACTACAAGAGAAACAAAACTAGACATTCCACTCAGTCAAACAAACTGACAAGGAAAAAGAGAAAAAAAAGTAGTATGACACATTTTTAAAAATCCATTCATCCACTGATAAGCACCTAGGCTATATCCATAACTTGGCGATTGTGATTATGCAGCAATACACATGGGCTACCAGCATGTCTATCATATGCTGACTTTGTTTTTTTTTTTTAGTATATACCCAGGAGTGACACAGTACAGCAGAATTACATGGAAGTTCTATTTTTAATTTAATTTAATTTTTGTGAAACTGATGGTTGACCTCTGGGCCTTACGTTTACTAGGCTGATGTTCTATTAATTGAGCCATACTTTCAGTTCTTTTTGTTTCTAATTGTTGTTGTTTCTATAGTCTTCCATTTATTCCTTGGCTGGCCTAGACTAAGATCTTTCTACTTATACTTTCCATATACCTAGTAAAATACCACCACATCAAGCTCTTACTGGTTGATATGGGAGGTCTCATTAATTTTTTTTCTAGGCTGACCTCTAACCTTGAAATTCCTGATCTATGCCTCCCAAGTAGCTGGGATTACAAGTACAAACTACTATTTTTAAGTTTTTGAAGAACCTCCATACTGATTTCCACAGTAGATGCACTAATTGCACTAATATATTAACTGTACAATATTTTCTTCTCTCAAGCCTCACTAAAATTTTTGTCGATTGTTTTCTTGATGATAGCCATTCTGACTCTGGTGAAATAGAACCTCAATGTTCCTGCTCTATTTATGTATTTTGTCTTCTGAAACTATCATTACAAAACAAAACAAAAAAAAACCTTCTCTACCCTGTTGACAGTTTTAGCCTTTTTGTTCTACTTATGTGTGTGGTTGGGGGGGTGGGGCAGAGAAGGAAGCTGGTCCTGAGGCTTGAACTCAGGGCTTGAGGTTTTTTTGAGCAAGGCTAGTCCTCTACCACTTCAGCTGCACCTCTAATCTGGCTTTTTGGTATATAATTGGAGATATGTTTTAAAGATTTTCCTGTCTGAGCTGGCTTTGACCCTCCATCTCAGTCTCCTGAGTAGCTAGGATTATAGTCATGAACCACCAACAACCAGTTTTTGTTCTCCTTTGTAGGTGATTTCCTTAATTCTCCATTTCTGTGAATAAAGCAGAAATATACACCCATTGCCATATCCTTTGTTTCTTAGAATCTTTGTTACTTATTTTAGGAGATGCTTATTCTTCCTTCTTACACATTTGAGGCTATAGCAATATATTTGGAGTTTTTGTTACACTCCTTTTGTTTGGGTTTCTTTGCTTGCTTCATCTTAGTGTCTGTAGCAGTTTCCTAGGGCTCCCACACCTGTCACCACAATGATCTGAAACAACTTGTTAAACAAATATCCTGTTATCAGTCACATGTACCCTTGATTTCCTTATTCCTTGAGTCTGTAGTATTCCTGCTCCTTTGTTCATCTTTTATTCTTGTTCCTCTTTCGGTACTTGGCCTGACCTTCCTCCCTTCAAAAAGTCACTTGTCAGCTTTTGTAGTCTGTGATTGGGGTAATGGTGGATCTTGGCTTCATTGAGAGTTGTGTTTCTGTTTTTTATTCTCTTCTTAATTTGGAGTAATTTTTAAATAACCTATAAAAAACTTTAAAGCTTTTAAAGACAAGAATGTTTTATTATGTTACACTGCAAATATTTTCCACTGATCATTTGACCTTTTTTTTTTTTTTGTAAGTGCTGGGGCTTGAACTCAGAGCCTGGACGTTGTCCCTAAGTTTTTGTTGTTGTTGTTTTGTTTTGTTTTTTTAAAGCTCAAGGCTAGAAATCTACCACTTGGGCCACAGCTCCACTTTTGTAATTAATTGGAGATAATTGGAGTTAATTGATAAAGATAATTGGGGCATTCTTGCCCCAGCTGGTTTCAAACTTGATCCTCAGATCTCAGCCTTTTGAGTAGCTAGGATTACAGGCATGAGCCATCAAGGCCTAGCTTGACTCCTAGCTTTTAGTTAGATCTTTGCACATGTATTAAAAATTTAGTCATATCTAAATATTTTGTATTTTTAATTGTTATGATAAATAGTGATGTACAGTTTTAGATCCATTTCTATGGTGTGTATCTTTGGCATGTATTTTAGAAAGACCACCCATTGATTATCTGTAAACATAGCTGCTTATAACTTTATAGGTTCACAACTTTGATATTTAAATTTTTACTAAATCTAGAATTATTTTGGCATAATAATTATTTTGGTATTTTCTCCCCTCCTTCTGTATCCTTCTTCTTCAAGTCTGAACTTCAATAGAGAGGATGGTTTCAATGACAGAGTCAGAGAGAACTGACATAGGGTAGAGATAAGGCAAGCTCTGCTCACTATTGATTCCCTATTCTAGTAATCCTTTACCCCCAATTTCCCCAAGTCTCTTTCACTTTCTAGGCCAAAGAACCAGTATGCTTCAAGTTGAGGCTATTTTACTTCAATTAATTATTAGTGCTTCTGAAAATAAGAGAAAAGTGCTGTGGGCTCCAGATACTAAGTGAACCTGTTGGTTTCCATTGTTTCTGGACTACCTGCTGTGAAGTCACATAGGAAATTGGGAATATTTTCATATTTGAAGGCACCAAAAACTATAGAAGTTCATAGGCTATTGAAATGTCTTTGTGATTAGAATATCATTTTGAATGGGTAAAACTCAAGTTCCAAATTCAGCCATACAGAAGGGAAGGCAATAGCTTTTGTTGTTGTCAGTACAAGGCCTTGAACTCAGGGGCATAGAGTTCTTGTTTAGATTTTTCATTCAAGGTTGGTACTCTACCGCTTGAACCACAGTTTTACTTCTGGCTTCCGGTGGTTAACTACAGATAGGAGTCGCTCAGATTTTCCTACCTGGGCTGGCTCTTCAAACTTTGATCCTCAGATCTCAGCCTCCTGAGTAGCTATAATTAAAGGTGAGCCACCTGCCTCCAGCTGATAATCACACTTTTCATTATCACTGTCAGCCATCAACATGTGTATATACCATGCCCATTGATTGCTCTTGGTCTTCAAAGCATATTTGTTGACATGCTATACATGTATTCTGCATCCAGCTTTTTTTTTTGTTTTCTCCATAATGTATTTTGATGACTTCTACAGGTTATATAGAAACCTGTGCTTTTTTCCCCTATGGACACATAATATTGTTGGAGTTTCCTGAGATGTGACATAATCTAGTTATTTAAATGGTCTTATAAAGGTAGAAGGGGTAGAGAGAAGATGATATATAGATCTGGATTTCTGGGGTAAATTCTTTGTTTTGTGGCTGAAGTCATGTTATGTAAGTGTTCTGAGCCTCAGTCTTCTCATTTGTAAAATTAGAATACTAATACATCTTACTATTTTAGGAGAGTTATTATTATTTAAATTTTTATAATCGTTAAGTAGTTGTACAAAAGGGTTTCATGTCTTGGTGTCAGTTTATAATTACAATGTATCTTGATCAATGTCACACCTTCCATCATTCTGTCTCATCTCTTCCAAGACCACCTCTCCCTTCAAGTTACCTGGTTCTATTTCACGTACATTGAATATTATGACTGTTTTCACCCACTCTTCTTCTCATGGTGACTTATTATGAAGACTAAATGGGAGGATATTTGTAAAGTATCTGACATGATAGATGTCATAAAAAATTTTCCATCATTTATGTTATTTATACATTACTCTGGATAGGGTTTTTTTGTTGTTGTTTTGGTTTGGTTTTTGCCAGTCCTCCAGCTCAGACTTAGGGCCTGAGCACTGTCCCTGGATTCTTTTTGCTCAAGGCTAGCACCACTTGAGCCACAGTGCCACTTCTGGCTTTTTTTATATATATGGTGCTGGGGAATTGAACCCAGGGCTTCATGTATACGAGGCAAGCACTCTACCACTAGGCCATATCCCCAGCCCTTGGGTAGGTTTTTCCCCCCTGGATAGTTTTTCCTTTGGATAAATTGGGCTAACATGAGCTATGACAGCATTCCTTAAATCTATAATATTCTCATATTAGGGTTATAAAGATGGGTGCTAGTGGCTCACACTTGTAATCCTAGCTACTCAGGAGGGTGAGAACTGAGGATTGAGATTCAAAGTCAGCTCTTACAGACAAATCTGTGAAACTCTTGTGTTCAATTAACTAGCAAAATGTCAGAAGTGAAGGGGTGGCTCAAGTGGTCAAGTGCCAGCTTTCAATGAAAAAAGAAAAAAGCAAGAACATGAAGTCCTGAGTTAGTTCTGAGTTCAGTTCCCAAGACCGCCTGGAAGGTTGGGAGGGATGGGGAAAGGACTACAGAAGGCTTTGTGTAAAAGAAAAGGTTGGTGTTTAAAAGATGTCCAAACGACATGTTATTAGAACAAAGAAGAAACTGGTACCTATTTTAATTCACTTAGAATTGTATATAGACAAAAGTGTATCAGAACTGGCATTTCCTTTGTTATTTTAGGACAGTCACAGAAGTGGATACCACTTTTGTGAAACTGAAACCAGTGGCATCAGATTAGATTATCTCGTGTTCTCCACCCCTGGTAGTAAAGATCTCGAAGTCTTCCCACCGCTGATTGACTCATCTGCTCTAATAATTTTTGTTGTTGCTTTTTATTCTTCTCTCAATCTCTTCCTATTATCTACTGAGTGCTTGTTTTACAGTCTAGAAAGTAAAGGTAAGAGATGTATAAGTCAGTCAGTCAGAAAGGACAGACCTGGGTCAATGATCATAAGAAGTTGCAAGATTTCTCAGTTAGAGAACTTCACCATGTTTGCTACTTTCCTTTTTACCCATTTACTTTTATTTTTCATTTTATTTTAAACATTTGTGAAGAATAAGGGCATGAGAGATTCTTCTGCAGAGCAGGAAGAAGATGTGGTAGCGGTAGCCAGGCTATCATGCATTTAGTCTTTGAACAGAAGAGTTCCTAAAGTACAGAGCAATGAACTAGAAGGAAAAATCCCTGGAGGCTCTTTGCTGTGACTGTCAGGAGAGATCAGGTCCAGTCGTGGCCTGCCTGGGAAGGGCCTGGGAAGATACTTGCACAGCACCCCCTGGGGGGGGGGTGATGTCACTTTTGTCATGGTAGAAGTTAGAGGAACCTTCAGTCAAGATCCTGGCATTTCTTATTTGTCTAATAAATAAGGAATCATCATGGGAAGGTTTTGCCTGTTTTTGAAGCTTTGTATTCTTCTGTGCTTGTGTGTGCATGTTTATGTGTGTGTTTGCGCATGTGTGTGTGTGCATGCACACACATGTACACGTCCTGGTCCTGTCCTTGAGCTTCCCCACCACTCCACTTTTGTCCTTTGGTGGTTAATTGGAGGTAAGAGTCTCACACATTTCCTGCCTGATCTTCCAACTGTGATCCTTGGATATCCGCCTCCTGAGTACTAGATTTATAGGTATGAGCACTGGTGCCTGGCCAAAATTTTGTATTTTTTGAGTTGTAACTCATATACAAAGTCTGTCTTGGGGTACAAATTCAAGAGTGAAAAAAATGAGATTTAAGCTGTTATTTTTCTACCAATGAACTTAATCCTTATCCCTAGCTTCTAATTCTACCAGAGGCAGAAATCATTGCTAATTTAATGACCCCTTACTTTAGGATAGTTTAGTCAATTCAAGATTATTGTTGCTTATAGAGGTGTTCATACATGCTGTGCAAGGGCATCATGAAAAGCGGTCCATCCTCACCATAGTCACTTGCTACATGCCAGTACCCACTGGAGCATCTGTCTTGCTTCAAGTCTGCTAGTCATCTCATCTACTTCTGTGTCCTCTTGGGCTATACAGGACACTTTCACTTGCTCCTGTGCCAGCCTGGAACCACAGAGAACATGGAAACGCTACCAGAGGTCCTTTTGGCCTAGTAGCAGTCCCTTCCAGCATCTCATCTGTCATTGTTTGGCTGGGCTGCTGTTCTTTTGCTTCCAGCCCAGCCATCCAGGCAAATATTCTCCTGTTCTCTATTCCACCTCCTGAAAGGGGCTGGTCGCATGTCCTGCTCCAGAGTTTTGGTCTGGGTTGAAAGGCAGGATCATCTCAGGAACCTAGGCCTGTTTCTTACTCTTTTGTTAGGCCCTCTCTTTCTCCTCCCTCTTCCGACCTGGTGATGGTTGTCTCCCCTAGTGTGAGAAAGAGTGACTCTTACATTACCAAACACTAACTTTGGCACAAATTTTCTGCTTAGGGAATTCTAACTTTTTGGCAAAAACTTTATACTTAGAATTTAGGGTTCTAACTTTTGATGCTAATAGAGCTAGGTTCTTGCCACTAATTGGTGGTGTTCTTTCAAACCCAAGTTACTAGTATATTAAAAAAAAAAAGCACCCAAATCAAGAATTGTTTTCTTCTCTTCCCTATCATCCCTTTCCTGAATAAACTGATTGTCAAAAGACAACCAGATAGGCTATGGAATACAAGAAATGGTGTGTTGGATTTTAGTTGTCATGACAACACATTTACCAGATTATCACTTTTACTGCTCCCTTTCTATCACCAATTACTAACAATTTGCTAAAAGTAAGGTAGTCTGTGTGAAGCTGGGTGGGGGGGGGTGTAAATTAA
The DNA here is from genome assembly GCF_023159225.1 of Perognathus longimembris pacificus. Lineage (NCBI taxonomy): Eukaryota > Metazoa > Chordata > Mammalia > Rodentia > Heteromyidae > Perognathus > Perognathus longimembris. The sequence continues at coordinate 63,686,782 of NC_063165.1, forward strand.
TTGGTCACATTTATGCAGCAATTTAATATTCTTACTCCTATATGATCTCACTTGATATTGTCAATATCTGAGTGAGCAGGCAGGTAATATATTCACAGTAAGCCTGCAAGGTGAGTGTTATCGTCTCATTACTTCCTAGGTGAGGAAACTGTGGCTCATGAGGAGATTTGTTCATCAGGTAGTAGAGTCTGAGGCCTAAGTCCAGAACTACTGCCTCCATATGTTTACTTCTAGCCACTACTAACAAATCCTCAAAAGTAAGAATCCCCAGTAAGCTTTCAAACTAGTGGACAATGCAAACAGATCCCAAAGCAGGAAGGAAATAACATAGGGCCAGATCTCATCAAACAGGTAACATTTCAACAAGTGCCAGTAGAGTTAAGGCAAAAACAGACCCAGAGCTGGGTCCAGTGGCTCACACCTGTAATCCTAGATACTTAGGAAGCTGAGACCTGAGGATCCCAGTTTGAAGCAAGCCTGGGCAGGAAAATCTGAGAGACTCTTATTTTGTGTGTGTGTCCCACTTGTGGGGTTTGAACTCAGGGCCTGGGTGCTGTCCCTGAGCTTGTTTGTGCTCAAGGCTAATGCTCTACCACTTGAACCACAGTTCCACTTCTGGACTCTTCTGAATAGTTTATTGGAGATAAGAGTCATGGATTTTCCTGTGTGGGCTGGCTTTGAACTATGATCCTCAGAACTCAGCCTCCTGAGTAGTTAAGATTATAGGTGTAAGCCAGCAGTACCTGGCTAAGCCTTCTCCCAATGACACTCCCAGGTAGGGCCTAGAAGTGGGAAAGGAGGTGAAGATGGAAAATTGGGCACAGAGATAGTCTTACAGGAGAAATACTTCACCTTGGAGAAAAAAAATTATAATAAAAATTTACAATACATTTAGAAATGTTTTGAGAAAAATTTGAGCTTTATTATTCTCAGCAAATTATCTTCCATACACTGAGTTGGTGGAATTAAAACCCTTTGCAATGACTCAGGCTACTCAGGTTCTGTGATTGGTAGAATTGCTGGTTTGGATTAAAATGGGTCTTCATTATTGTGTAGTAGACTTATAGGAGCCTCCAGAGAAATGCGGAAGCAACTGCATGAAGCCCTGAGGATCACAGATTTTGGGAAATGCAAAAGGAAAAGGAGGCAGTGAAATGAAAAACAGGACTGTGTGTGTGTGTGTACTAGTACTCTAGTACTGCATCTTGAACTCAAGACCTGGGCACCAACCCTGAGCTTTTTGTTGTTGTTGCTGCTGCTGCTGGTTATGATGCTTGAAGTCAGGGCCTGGGCAGAGTCCCTGAGCTTTTTCACTCAAGGCTGGCACTCTCCTACATTGAGCTACAGCTCCACTTTTGGTTTTCTGGTGGTTAATTGGAGCTAAGAGTCTCGCAGACCTTCCTGCCCTAGCTGGCTTTGAACTATGATCCTCAGATCTCAGCCTCCTGAGTAGCTAGGATTACAGGCATGAGCTACTGGAACCTGGCTCAATTTTTTAAAATCTTTCATGTATGAGAGAATGCATCTGATACTTATCTTTCCAAGTCTGACTTATTTCACTGAACATAATATCCTTCAGTTCATCCATTTTGTTTCTAAAAACAGGATTTTATTTTTCTTTATGTCTGAATGAAGCCCCATTGTGTATCTACACCACATTTTCTTTATCCATCTATGGATATACACCTACGCTGATTTTATATCAAATATGCTACAATAAATTTGGGTATGTCTTTAATATGTTGATTTCATTTCCTTTGAATATGAACCAAGCATAGGACAGATGAGTTGCATGATAGATCTATTTTTAGTTTTTTGAAGAAAGGCAAAATTAGACAAATTCTATCGAATAGGAACAATATATTAAGTATAAAACTTTTGCATTCTGGGCATATCTGTAATCCTATTACTCAGGAGGCTGAAATCTGGAAGATTACAGTTTGAAGCCAACCCAATCAGAAAAGTCTTTGAGATCATATCTTCAAAATAACCAGCATGAAAGCAAGGCTGGAGGTGTGGCTCAAGTAGTAGCATGCCAACTGAGCAAGCAAAGCTGAGCGAGTAGGAGGCCCTTAGGTGTAGGAGAAAATATTTTGTAACTATTCATCTGTCAGAGGATTAATATCCAGAATGTACAAAGAACTCATAAAATGTAACATAAAAATAAGTAAGACAATTAAAATAATGGGCAAATGGTCTAAACAGACACTTCTCAAAAGAAGAAATACAAAGAACCTCACTAGGGCAGACACTTTGCATGGGAAGTGTCATTGTGTCTTGGTGGTTTTGTTGATCATATTTTTTATCTCATCAGACAATCAGGTGCTGGCTGAAACCTTTAGTTCGCATTTCCCCACCAACAGGAAGCTGCTGTCTGTTGTTATTATCTACCATCTCCCCCTTCTATCAAATAAGCTCATCGGATAGGCTGAGGCAGAAAATCTGAATAATCGTAAATGTGGGAAACATAAAAAGAGTGTTAAAACATAGTTTCTTTTTTCTACTATTTCTCACCCAAAAGAAGTTTACCAGCCATTGGTAGGGATCACAGGATACTGCCCCAAACCCTTCATATTCAAAATGTTAGGTATGGGCTTGGAATGTGGCCTAGTGGTAGAGTGCTTGCTTAGCATGCATGAAGCCCTGGGTTTGATTTCTCAGCACCACATACACAGAAAAAGCTGGAAGTGGCACTGTGGCTCAAGAGTGCTAGCCATGAGCAAAAGAAGCTCAGGGACAGTGCCAGGCCCTGGGTTCAAGCCCCAGGACTGGCACAAAAAAAAAAAAGAAAAAAAAGAAAATGTTAGGTATGTTAGTGTCATCCACTACACCCCCCCCCACCCCCGCCCAGGGCAGCCCCTGTGCTCACCAGGCCTCTTTGGATTCCCCTGGCGTTTTATTAGCTCATCAGTGCAAATTACAGTGTCAAGGTGATGCCTAGAGAGGGGAGTTAGCAGGTCTTCAAGGTCATATCTACCACCCATTAGCTGTGGGACCTTGGGCAGTGCCGTTAGTTCTCAATTCTCTAATTCTTTCTCTATATTAATGAGGATAGTAGAACTTTCCTCTTTTTAATTTGCTAGATAATTTCATTTTATAAAGCAAAAAAAAAGTTTTATTTGGTAAAGGCAACAGCAGGGCCAGGGTGCAGCAGGCTCATGCCTGTAATCCTGGCTACTCAGGAGGCTGAAGTCTGAGGATCATGGCTCCAAACCAGGCAAGTAAGTCTGTGAAACTGTTATCTCCAGTAAACCAACAAAATGCCACATGTGGAACTGTGGCTCAGGTGGTAGAGTGTTAGCCTTGAGCAAAAAAGCTCAGGATTATAGTCCAAGATCTGAGTTCAAGCCCTAGAACGAGACCAAAAAAGGAAAGAACTATAGAGCTAAGCACCAGTGACTCATGCCTATAATCCTAGCTACCCAGGAGGCTGTGATCTGAGGATTGTGGTTCAAAGCAAAGCCAGTCAGAAAAGTCTGTGAGACTCTTATCTCTAATTAAACACACACACACACACACACACACGCACACACACACACGAATGCATGTACACAAAAGCTAGAAGGGCAGCTGTAGCTCAAGTGGTAGAGTGCCAGACTTGGGTAAAAAAAAATCTAAGGAACAGTGCCTAGGCCCTGGGTTCAAGCACCAGTACTAGTACACACACACACACACACACACACACACACACACACACAGAATTTTTCAAAATAAGAATTTGGTAAAGCTGGCATGGTAGCATGTGGTTATAATTCCAGAACTTAGGAGGCTGTGACAGAAGGATCCCAAGTTGAGGCCAGTCTGTGTGACCAAAACTCTCAAAAAAAAAAAAAAAAAACCCACTTCCAAACAGTTTGGCATATAATAGGTAGCCTTTGTTTTATTTTATACATTTAATTTTATTTCCTCATTGTGTACTTTAATCATGAGAACATTTTAAATATTTTGTTCTGATTTTAAAATACATGTTCAGGATAGAAAATTTAGTCTATAGCAAAATCTAAAAAAAAAAAACCCAACTCAATCACTTTATGAGCATTAGCATTTTATTGTTACTAGCAGATATGTTCTTTGTTATGTAAAACGTTATCTATTTTATTTTTATTTATTTTTTTTGAGCTGGTCCTGGGGCTTGAATTTGGGGCCTATGTTCTGTCCTTGAGCTTTCAGTGCCCAAAACTAGCACTCTACCACTGGAGTCACAGCTGCACTTCTGGCTTTTTGGTGGTTAATTGGAGATAAGAGCCTCTTTCCTGCCCAGGCTAGCTTTGAACCATGACCCTCAGATCTCAGCCTCCTGAACAGCTAGCATTAGGGTGAACACTGGTGCCCATTTTATCTGTGTTAAATAGGTAATTCTGACATGTGATTGTAAAGTGAAACAGTTAGATGTAATTCAACTATTAACCTTGACCTCAGCCGGGTGCCTCCCCCACCCACCCAGAAGAGTATAAGTATTTAGGTATAACTATTTAATTTTCATATTCCTTCTTGTCATTTAAAGCCAGCATGAGTGGACATGGTGTTCTGCATGGGAGGTTGCCATATTGAGTGAGTTTCATGTAAGTGATGTTTCATAGAAGTTTCCAGAAACAGAGCCAATGAGATTCTGGTGAAAAGTTCTGAGAACTCAACAATGCTTGAGCTCCAGTGTGTATTTTTACTTTTTAAACCAAAAACCTACAAACAACTGAACAGGTGTTAGAACTCTCAACGGTTTCCATAGTTGCTCAAGCGAGGAGCCAGGCCACAGGCAGCTGGGGCCGGCAATCAAGGAGAACTGAGGCAGAAGTTGGGCTTTCACCAATTTTACATTGACTCTCAGGGCAAGATAGCCTAAATGGACAGTTGCAAAGTGAAGTCTGACTGGAAAAAGGTCATATTTTGTGATGAAGATTACTTCAGAAAGTTAGTGATAATGTGCTTCTAGATTGCTCTGGAGTGTAGCTGGACCTTAATCAACTTGGTACATTCTAAAGCCAGTTCTGATCCCCCTTTACCTGCAGGCTGTGGCCCTGTGTTCTCTTACTGTCACCTGAGCCAGCCTTCTGCACACTGTACCCCACTATATTCATATGCATACCATTCATCCTCTCACCAGGATCTGCCTTCTGATGGACATTTCTTTTTTGTGTGTGTGTTTTTTTTTGCCAATCCTAGGGCCTTGGACTCAGGGCCTGAGCACTGTCCCTGGCTTCCTTTTGCTCAAGGCTAGCACTCTGCCACTTGAGCCACAGCGCCACTTCTGGCCATTTTCTATATATGTGGTGCTGGGGAATTGAACCCAGGGCTTCATGTATACAAGGCACGCTCTCTTGCCACTAGGCCATATTCCCAGCCCCTGATGGACATTTCTCATGATACATTTCCCTTGGCCCTTTTCTGAAAACTTGACTCAGAGATCCAGTATATTAAGAGGGTATCTAGGAGATTAAACTTATTTAGAACAAAGCTCCAGAGAACAACAAATAGTAATGAAATCTCATCTGTAAAGGAGGTATTAAATAATATGATGGATATGACAGAATTCTATAATCTGTAAAATACTGTCAATGCATAAAAGATTCATTTTTATGAAGAAACCCAGGTACCAATCAATATTTTTATATTTTTGTTTTTATATCAGTATTGGGGCTTGAACTCATAGCTTCACATTCTCCCTTGGCTCTTAGCTCAAGGTTTGTGTTCTATCACTTGAGCCATAGCTTCACTTTCCATTTTTTTCTGGTTAATTGGAGAGAAGAGTCTCTTGGATTTGTCTGCTCAGATTGGTTTTGAACTTTAATACTCAGATCTCGGTTTCCTGAGTAACTAAGATTAGAGGCATGAACCACCAGTGCCTGGCTCACAAATTTTTTTTTTTGGCCAGTCCTGGGGCTTGGACTCAGGGCCTGAGCACTGTCCCTGGCTTCTTCTTGCTCAAGGCTAGCACTCTGCCACTTGAGCCACAGCGCCCCTTCCGGCCATTTTCTGTATATGTGGTGCTGGGGAATCGAACCCAGGGCCTCATGTATACGAGGCAAGCACTCTTGCCACTAGGCCATATCCCCAGCCCTCACAAATTTGTTTTTAAATTATGAAAATGATACTAATTCATTTCAGGGGGATATATAACTCAATGAAATATGTAGATTAGCAAAAATTAAATTCCCTATCAACTTCTTAGAAACTATGACATGTTATATTATCATCTTTATGTAGTATATTCTCTATCCATCTCTGTGGGACCTGTTTCTGTGGGAGGATTGTTGTCCCTCTGGTGACAAAATTTTGCCATATGACTTTCTCTGGCCAGTTAAATGCAAAGGGAAATGGCATGGTGCCCCTGGGAAAGTTTAAGAGGGTTTGTGTGGTTCTGCAATCATTTTTCCCTACTTTAGAAAGCCAGCATATCTCAGGTAAGCACTCTCCCATTATCCTGGGTTCTGGAGTGAAGAGCCTTGCAAAGGGCATGTGGAGGATATACACTCTTCTAAGTTCCTAAAATTTGATGCTTAGATTTAACACACCACAGCTTAATTTGCCCTGAGAGGCTTGATACACAGAACGGTGAAAAAACTGTTAATATTTTGGTTTGTATCCTTTGGCCTCTATCTATACTTACACACACACACACACACACACTCTTAAATTAGGTTTGAACTCAGGGCCTATAGCTTGCTCAACTTGTATTCTATCCATAAGCCACAACTCCAACCTTGTCTTTTGGTGATTATTATGGAGATAAAGTCTGTGGACTTTTCTGTCCAGGCTGGCCTTGCACCAAGATCCTCCATATCTCAGCCTTCTATGTAGCTAGGATTATAAATGTAAGACACTGCTGCCTGCCTCTATATGTTTTGTCTTTATAAAACCAGGCTCATAATGTACACATGATTTTGTTTTTTTGTTTTGTTTTGTTTGTTTGTTTTTGCCAGTCCTGGGCCTTGGACTCAGGGCCTGAGCACTGTCCCTGGCTTCTTTTTGCTCAAGGCTAGCACTCTGCCACTTGAGTCACAGCGCCACCCTGCCGGGCCAGCCGGCAGGGGAACAGAAATCCTGACTGAGGGGCGGCAGGGATATGGAAAAAGAAAAATAAGGCAAGAGAAAAAAAGACAAGAGACAAAGATGGGGTACGGGAGGTCTGCAGCCGTGAGGTTGAACCTCAAGACTGCAGCAACAGTTTATTCTTAACTTCCAGCTTATATGCAGTTTTGGAACCAGGGAATAGCATAGGGTTGTTAAAATTCCAGAACATAAAGAGGCTTTGAAGTTTGCAACATTTGATTACAGTAAACACAGGACAAGGTTGATTAACATACTCCAGCGGACATAGCAAGGTGGGGACATAGCAAAGCAATTCCGGACAGTGGCTGTGAACAAATGTCCTTGCCTTTAGCATATCCTGGCGGTAACAGCACAGCCAGAGGTGATAATGAACCTAGCTGCAGGTCTGGCTCCCGTCATCTTGGCGACATCGGCACAGCCAGAGGTCAGGATGAGCTTAGCTGCTAGCTCGGCTCCCGACACGCCACTTCTGGCCATTTTCTGTATATCTGGTGCTGGGGAATCGAACCCAGGGCTTCATGTATAAAAGGCAAGCGCTCTTGCCACTAGGCTATATCCCCAGCTGTACACATGATTTTGCAGAGTGCTATTCTTGTTTCATTTTGTGAATCTTTACTGTGTATCTTTAATAGAAAAGGGTCTTGTTAAAATAATCAAAAACATTATCATAATCAAAATGAATACAAAGTTACTTCATATCACCAAATATGAGTCCTAGGAAACACGTCTCTGTCTTTTAAGTTGTTACTGTTCTTTAAATCAGGGATCCAAATAAGGTCCATATACTTTGCAGTTGATGCATCTCTCTTAGACCTCTTAGTTTTGAGTTCCCTTTCCTTTCTCTCTTTTCCCTTGTAATACATTTGTAGAAGAAATGAAACCAGTTGCTCTGAGAATTTCTGAGTTTGGATTTTGCTGGTTGTATTGTAGTGTAGTGGTGTGTGTGTGTGTGTGTGTGTGTGTGTGTGTGTGTGTGTGTATGTGTGTGTGTGTTGCACATAAATGCATACCAGTCTTGGAGTTTGAACACAAAGCCTGAACATTGTCCTTCAGGTTTTTTTTGTGCAAGGCTAGCACTCTACCATGTCAGCTACAGCTCCACTTTTAGCCCTCCGCTGGTTAAGTGGAGATGAAAATCTCACAGACTAGAAAGTCTACCCAGGTAGCCCAGGCTACCTTTGAACTGTGACCCTCAGTTCTCAGCCTCCTGAGTAGCTAAGATTACAAGCATGAGCCACTGGCACCTGACATGCTGATTGTGTTTTTATGGCATCATGTAATGTGTTTTTAATGTCCCCCTGTTTTCTGTAAATGGTGGTTAAATTTGGACAAGGCTTCACTGGGTATATAACTTGGTGGTAGAGCATTTGTGTAACACATGCAATACCCAAGCTATTCCCATTACTGAAAAAAAAAGTAGAGGCTTGATCAATTCACAGGATAGGTTTTTAAACTCAATACATCATAAATATTTTATCTATGATTTTATATCCATCTATAGCTAGGTGTCAGTGGCTCACACATGTAATGCTTACTATTGATGGGGCTGAAATCTGAGGATCATGGTTTGAAGCCAGCCTGGATAGCAAAGTCTATGAGACTTTTATCTTCAATTAATCACAAAAAAAATTTAAAAATGAAAAAAAGAACTGAAAGTGGAGCTATGGCTCAAGTAGTAGAGCTCTAGCTTTGAACAAAAAAGCTAAGGACAACACCTAGACCCTGAGTTCAAGTCTCAGTATATTGGTATATTCCCTCCTCCCCAAATATATTCATCTACAACATGCTTTAAAATGATTTTAGAGCTATAGACTGCAAGAATGCATCTTGTACTTAGCTAGTCCTCTATGTTGGACATTTTTTTATTATTATATTCCACACACTGATCAATGTCTTTGTGGATTAATCACTTTCTCTCCTGTTTTGTCCCCTTGTTTTCTGTTAGTTCCCGCGGATGGTGGATGCCTGTGCTAGCTTCCTCACAGAAGCCTTGAACCCAGAAAACTGTGTTGGAATCCTAAGGCTGGCAGACACACACTCCTTGGACAGTCTAAAGAAGCAGGTACAAAGTTACATCATTCAAAACTTTGGGCAGATTCTGAATTCTGAGGAGTTCCTTGAACTTCCTGTGGACACTCTGTACCACATCTTGAAGAGTGATGACCTTTATGTGACTGAAGAGGCTCAGGTGTTTGAGACTGTGATGAACTGGGTGCGCCACAGGCAGTCAGAACGGCTCTGCCTGCTCCCCTGCATCCTTGAGAACGTGCGCCTACCACTTCTGGACCCGTGGTACTTTGTGGAGACAGTTGAAGCAGATCCTCTCATCAGGCAGTGCCCAGAGGTCTTCCCACTGCTCCAGGAAGCCAGGATGTACCACCTTTCTGGCAATGAGGTGAGTTGGAGATGAGACATGGTGTATTTAACTGGCAAGGTAAAGAGCCAGGGGCTGGGGGCCAGTGGCTCATCCCTGTAATCCTAGTTACTCAGGAGTCTGAGGATCTTCATTTGAAGCCAGCCCAAGCAACAAAGTACATGAGACCCTAGTCTCCAATTAACTATCAAAATATCAGAAGTAGAGCTGGACACTGGTGGCTCATGCCTGTATTTCTGGCTAATCAGGAGGCTGAAATCTGAGGGTTACAGCTTGAAGTCAGCCCCAGCAGGATAGATCATGAGACACTAATCTCCAATTCACCCTCAGAAAACCAGAAGTGGCACTGTGGCTTAAAGTGATAGAGTGCTAACCTTGAGTGAAAAGGTCAGAGATAATGCTCAGGCCTTGAGTTCAAGTGCCATGACCAACAAATAAATAAATAAAATCAGAAGTGGAGCTCTGGCTCAAGTGATAGCTAGCTAGCCTTGAATGAAAAAGCTCAAGGACAGTACCCAGGCCCTGAGTTCAAGCCTCAGGACTGGCACAAACAATTACAACAAAAACAAAATCAACCAAATGTTCAAAAAAATGAACTAGGGACTGTCAGAGATACAAGTGAAGCTGAGCTAAGCTCATGGTTCTTATGTTTGGAGGCTCTAATTGGCATTTCACCAGCATCCTGGCAAGGATTCCTTTACTGTGACAACAGGGCAAGAAGTAAAAAAGGAAACTAACACAAGGGACCAAGCATGTAGGTGGCCTGGGTTCATAACAACCCACTGTCCTAACTAACCAGCTGTCCTGCCAACTAATCCACTGTGAGTAGCCAGCATGAGGCCCTTCTGAAGGTAGTCTACAATCAGCTAAAGATCTCTCACAAGGCCCCACCCCTTAAGGTTCCAGCCTCTTAGGACCACCCAAATCAAACCACAGTAGGTTGCAAAAGCAGTCTTTCTGCCTTACAGAAATGTTGGTCTATATCACTGATCATGAATGTTTATCAAATGAAGGGCAGGGAATTAAGCAGACTTTCCCATACTTGGACTGTTAGATTTGGGGGTAGTTTGTTATGCAGCAATTGATAACTAATATAAGCATCTAGCTGGATATCGAGAGTTGCCTTGTAACTTAATAGTGCTAAGCAGTGGTGCCAATAGGAAATCATACATTTAGCCACACTTAGCAAAATATTAACCCCAAAGGCATGACAAATATTAACCTGAAGTCGTAAATGTGATCCTTGTCAACCAGCTCAGCAGTGAGGATCAGAGCCTGCATACAATATGAGGCAGGGCACAGTCTGCTCATGCTCTTGGTTCAGTGTTTAAAATACAGAATCTCAGTTAACTATACTTCCAATATTCTGTATTCCAATGTGTCAGTTTTGCTTCTGTTTCTTATTTCCTATTTCTTGAGTTCCCTAAGATTCAGGTGATACAATTGTCCTCTGATATAGTTAAGTTCCAACCCTGTCCTCAAAAAGGGCTGCAATGAATATCGCCACCGTCCACTCCTGGGACAGCCTTGTTGAAACAACATAGTCATTTTTGTTGGTCCATTAGTACAGGCTCTGGACAATGAGCAGTTAGTATTGTCTGCTTTTTTGTTGTTTTTTTAACGATCTGAAACTAAGTGGTTAGGCATGATGGTTGCGTGCAATTAATTCATTATATGACTTGAACAAACTTGTATGTCTTCAATAAACTCTCACATTTACGACTTCAGGTTAATATTTGTCATGCCTTTGGGGTTAATATTTTGCTAAGTGTGGCTAAATGTATGATTTCCTATTAGCACCACTGCTTAGCACTATTAAGTTACAAGGCAACTCTCGATATCCAGCTAGATGCTTATATTAGTTATCAATTGCTGCATAACAAACTACCCCCAAATCTAACAGTCCAGGGCTTGGGGTTGAGCTCAGTAGTAGCTTACTTGCCTAACATATGCAAGGTCCTAGGTTCAATTCCTAGCACTACAAAAAAGAAAAGGAAAAAATACATAGCACATATAAAACAACATTTATTATATCATGAGTTCTGAGTGAAAGAAATTTAGGCACTTTAGATGTAAGATTTATGTGATTGGTTCTGACCATTGGTCTCTTTCCAAGTTTCAGTTAATCTATTGGCTGAGCTGTAGTAGTCTCAATGTTTGAATGAAACTCAAGGATCCACTTCAAGCTATCTCACAGGACTGTTGACAGGCATCTGATCTTTGCTAGATTTGGCCAGAGTTTTTCATTTCTGATTTCCCCTAAAGCAAGTGATCTAAGACTGTGAGAGCAACCAAGATGGGAGCTATAGGGACTTTGATGCTTGATGAACCACTACTTGGGCTGTAATGGGGAGGGAACTATATCAGGTCAGAATACAAGGAGGCAGAAGGTGCTCTGGGACTATTGTGGAGATGGGTTATGACAGGATTTAGAATGGAAAGAAGTAACCCAGAGGCCTGGATTAGCTAGCTTGCATACACACATTCACTTACTCACTCACTTGCTCAGTGCTTAAAGCCCACAGTCTCAAGGACTTGTTCTTGTTGCTGAGAATCCACTGGAGAAAAAATGCTCTTTCTGACATCAGGGACCTCGGGGTAAATTATAAAGGCTGTGTAGATAAAGGGTTATGGGAGCAGGTATGAAAAGTCAGAAACGGCATCTTGAGGAGGGGATAGTGTCATTGCAATGTGTAATAATTTGTAATGCTTAAAAGCTAAGTAGATGGAAGGGACAGCATGGGAAAGGGGTAGGTATCTGAGGAAGATCCAGGCAGCAGGCAGGAACCCAAGAACTTTGGTAGAAGCAGGGTATAGGACAGACAGGACCAAAGAACAAGATGCTGGCTCATGAGTCAGGCGGAAAGATCATGGCTAGTTCAGGTTCCCCAGTAACAGCAATGACCCTCAGGTTCTTGACATAGGGGAGCAGATGTAAAAAAGATGGAGGCTACAGAGAGGAGCCCGAAGCCTGGTTTTCAGACAAATGAACCAGTGCTTGAAGGCTTGTGCTGTGCCCTTAAGCATTTCTCTGCAGCACCAAAAATCCCCTCTGGTAGAGGACCAGACTATAGGTTATGACTCAGCAGTGAGGGAAGAGAAGCTTAGAGACAGACCCTTGACTCATAGCTGGAGAGAAGGCTACAGAGTGGCAGAGTATGTCTTGATAATGAACTGGTTGCTCATATCTGTGCTGCTGATGGGGTGCCTTGAGTGTCTCTAAATTTCTGGACCAATCACCACTCTGTCGCCTCCATCTCCTCCTTTGATGGCCTTTCTACTGTCAGTGCCCTCAAGCTAAGCCCACTTGTGAGGATTTGTCCTGCCACAAATGACCCCTTCTGATAATTCTTTCTGTTGACTCAAAAAAGAAGAGGTAAGGCCATGGTCCAGCCTCAAGAACTGAGGATGAGAAATTGACTATATCTGGCTGTTTGATACAGGAAAAAAAAACAAACAAACAGATACCAGGGGCTGGAATGTAGCTCAGTGGCAAAGCACTTGCCTAGCAAGTACAATGTCCTGGGTTCAATCCCCAGTACCAAAAAAGAAAAAGGAAAAACAGATACAGAACAAAATGCATGGAAAAGTAAAGGTTGTATATTGATTGGTTTGGGCTTTTGCTTGGATTTTCCTCTTGAGGACTCAGTCTTTGCTACTACAACCTATTTATCAACATTTGTGAATAAAAAACAAACATAAATAAATAAATATCCCCCCATGCCAGGCTAGATTCACCTCCCCTGGTGTGGGGATGCTAAGATTACTCCCTTATCAGTGCTCCCCTTTTCACCCTCTCCCCGGGTGCCCGGCCCGCGGGCGGCCAAGGGACACGGGCAAGCCTAAATGCACGCGGCCAAACGAGATACCCTTTTCCTCCCTCCTTACCCACCAAGGAAGCCAGACACAGACGGATCTCGGAGATGCTTCGGAGAGCAATCCAGTTTATTTGGGAGGGGCTCACAGTAATATAGTAGTGATGACGAGGATTGAGCATGAGCTGGTGATAGGCTGGTGAGCTTGTCCATCCAAGAGTAGCTCCCAAGGACCTCCCTCATGGACTAATGTCACTTCCCATAGTACCGCCCTCTAGGCAAAGCCCACGAAAAGGGAGCACATGTGCTCACTGGCATAAGGTGTGGGATGGTCTCAAAGCTATCCCTTCTGGTTCCAGACCCAGAAGGAGATAGGTGTGGCTCACTTCCACACTGCTCCAGGGCTGGGGGAAGGGCGGCATCTCGGGAGCGCACTCATTGTCCTTCCCCCCTTAAGGCCAAGATGAATCCCCAACATCTGCCCCTTTTATTTGTTTTCCTTTTGAACAGCAGGAGGCACCTTACTTGAGGGCGCTCCATGTCTTAGGTTGCCCCCCCCCCCCCATGGGGGATCTTACCCGTCTTCGGCTAACGCACTAGCACTTCAGGCCAACCTGCCTGCCAGGCTGGCCAGCCAGATGAGGGGACTCGGGGAGAGTGGGATTGGCACTTGAAAGAAAGCCCTGTTAATTTTTCTCATGCCAGCAGGCCTCAGTGAGCAGCGGGTCCTAATGGGTGAGTGACCAACCTCATAGGGTTCCTAAATGGCTAAAGGCCAAAGGCCACTTGTTGTCTGGACAGCTCTGGCTTTTCACTCACAATATAAGAGACCAATTTGTCTAGCACAGGGCAATGCAAACATAATGCAAATGGAAGCATCAAGCAGACATGAGTATAAGCAATCATAACACAAGCCAAATGCAACAAGAGCAACTGTAACACATGAGCAATTATAACACAGGCACAATGCAATGGAGGGTCTCTTATCTGGCTCAGTCCATAGGAGATAGAGGAGTGCTTGTCCATTTCAGTGTCACTCAAGTTAGTGCAGATGGCTCTCCCTTCCCTCGATGGTGAAGTAGAGGCAGGATCAGGTCCTGGCGATTTGGCAGCCAGGGTGCTGGTAACTTAACGATTGAGGTTAGTAAACACTTTATAGAAAACATTGCAGCAAGGTACCAATCCCTTGCTTATTGTAAACATTTATCCTAAAACATTAAGGTGTCCAAATCCTTTAGCTCCTATTTCCCTCCAATGGGGGCCCCTAAGATAAGCAGCAAGGGGGAGGGCAAAGGAAGGAGCAACAGTGTGTAAAATTTTCCTTCAGTTCTTGTGCAATGCTGTGGGCCACACTGCCACAGCAAACATTACACCAAAAGGCGCCAGGCAAGGTCCAGGGAAGAAACAGGGCCGACACTGGGTCCATCGCTGGTACAGGCAGGCTTTCCCATTTCTCCATGGAAAAATCCACCACTGTCTTTGTTTTCCTGAAGAGAAAACAAGGAGAGACATCCCTCAAGGGCAGGTGCCCTTGGGTGGTCATTCAGATGAACAATATTTTAAGTCTCTAGCTGGTATCCAGATTGGATTCAGTCCCCCAGTTGGGAAAACACATGCAAAGGCCCTTCCCGCACTGATAAGTGGGTCTGGGCGTCACCATGCTCCTGTAAGGGAGTCCTACCAATGGACTTTCACCTTTAAGTAAGGTGTTTGGCTTGACCAATGTCTCTGGAAAGCCAACAGAGGTTGGTCCTTAGAGAAATTTAAAATATTCAATGTAAACATCGCTGTCCTCAGCTGGTCATGGGGACTCCCCCCCCCTTTTTGTTTTAATAATTGATCCTTCAGGGTCTTTTTACGCCTCTCAATTATGGCCTGACCCTTTGGGTTGTATGGTATTCCAGTGGTATGCTTAATATTCCACGTTTGGAAAAAGGCCTATAAAGGCTTGCTGATGAAACAAGGTCCATTATCCGTCTTTACCTGTAAGGGGAGCCCTAGGATAGCAAAACATTGTAGAAAGTGGCTCTCAACATGCTGTGCTCTTTCCCCTGAATGGGCCATGGCACAGCACACATGTGAATGAGTATCTATGGACATAAATATATATTTCAACCTTCCAAAAGGAGCGTAGTGGGTTACATCAGTTTGCCAGATAACATTAGGCTTTAGGCCTCTGAGGTTGACCCCAGGAGATTGCAGAGGAGGGACTTGCAGCAAGGGCATACATGACTTGCAAGTCCTTATAGTCTTTTTTAAGTCTTTTATAGGAATTGAAGGAAATCTCTGATGTAACCCTCTCCAGTTTAAATGTGTACGCTCATTGAGTCCTTGGGCCATTTGAAGTTTTTGAGGTTGTACAATAACCATAGCTACAATAGTCCCATTAGTGGCCAGCAGGTCGGCCATATGATTAGCTTGTGTCAGGTCCCCAGGCAGTCCTTGGTGTCTGCGAAGGTGCTGTAAGAATATAGGCTCAGCCCGCTCTTTTAACAGAGACCTGACTTGGATCATCAGAGGGGTGATTGGGTTTTCGTCTAATTTAATATATGAGGACACCAGGTTTGGTAGCAAATTAACCACATACAAACTGTCAGAAAACAGGTTCATCGGCTGTTTGACGTGGGTCAGTGCCAGGGCGACTGCATACAGTTCCTTAAACTGTGCAGATCCAGTAACTGCCTCAAAGTAATAAGTGTTTCCTTTCCCATCGGCAGGAGGGGAGGTGGAGTGTACCACCACGGCAGACCCCGCTCTTCCCCCATCTGTAAAAACATTGGCAGCCTTGACAAGAGGCTTGGTAGAGAAAAGTACAGGAGGGGTTCATTGTAGCCTGGAAAATGAGGTCACCCACCTTGAGGTGCCATAATGGCAATCTACCTTTCCCATAAAACTCTCCAGGGCACTGGACACCCGTTCATTATTCCTTCTGACCCATTCAAAATCTGACAGCTGGTAGGGAATGGTTAACACATCGGGATCTTGCCCATAATGTTTCAGGGAAGTATCCCTGCCCTTGATTATCAAGTCAGCTAGCTGGTCTAGCTGGGAATAAACCCTGGGAGCTCCTCCCACTGATGCGTGTACCCATTGAAGAGGCTTGCCTTACTGGGTAATAGCGGCTGAGGAAAGCTCAGATCCGGGGAGGATCCAAAGGCAAAGTGGACACTCAGGCTTGTAGTGGGCCAACTGTGCCATATTTAGGGCCATTTGGATTTTCTGGGAGGCTGTTTGAAGTGATGGAGTTATTATAATAACATTAGTGGGCCCTTTGCCCTTCAAAGAGTCATGGAATGGAAGCAGCTCCTCTGTAGGCAGGTGAAGCCAGGGTCTTAACCAGTTAATCTCACCCAACAGTCTTTGCATCTCCACCAGAGTATAAGATGACTGGAAGGATAACTGCGGTTTAAGGGGGCACACAGAGTCTAGTTTAAGTTCTGCCCCCAAGATCTTAAAGGGGTATACTTTCTGAACCTTGTCACTGGCTATATGCAGTCATCCTCTTTTTTTTTTTTTTGGCCAGTCCTGGGGCTTGGACTCTGGGCCTGAGCACTGTCCCTGGCTTTTTTTTTGCTCAAGGCTAACACTCTGCCACTTGAGCCACAGCACCACTTCTGGCCATTTTCTGTATATGTGGTGCTGGTTAATCGAACCCAGGGCCTCATGTATATGAGGCAGGCACTCTTGCCACTAAGCCATATCCCCAGCCCCTCAGTCCTACTCTTTGTAGGAGTGTTTGTAGCTTGCTAGAGGCAGTATCTAGCAATTGGACATCTGCTGTTCCAATAATAATGTCATCCAAATAGATGTATAAAATAATATCTGACTGGCTCCTAAGAAGTTGAGGAACTTGTGACACATAATGTTGGCAGAAGGCTGGACTATTAGCCATGCCCTGAGGTAAGACTACCCACTCGTACCTCTGGTAGTTAACCGAGGGCATGGAGAAAGCAAACTTTTCACAGTCCTGGGGGTCAAGGGGAATGGAAAAGAAACAGTCCTTGATATCAATTATAATGAAATTATGATCCCGAGGAATGGAGGGGATCCATGGCAGCCCCCATAAAGGGGTGCCGGCGGGGACTATCTGCTCATTAATTTTTCTTAGGTCCGGTACCATCCTGCATTTACCTGAGGCCTTTTCCTTGTTCTCTCTGCCTGTGAGCTATAGTTTAACACAGAGAGAAAACACTGCAGGAAAGCCTGCAGGGCCACAGCGTGGGGCGGGCTGCAGGCAGACTGCTAACCCCGCCCAGCTGCGCGAAGTCGCCAAAGGTCAGCCAATCCCTGAGTCCCTGCCAGTCTCCAGGAATTTGGCATGCCCACCAGCAAGGGTGGAGGTAGAGGGGGGGGGGAAGGAGATCATCCCGACTTAGCAAACACTGATAACAAAAATCTAAGATTCTGTCTCTTTTTCCAACAGCCACACAGTCCAATCCAGTAGGTTTGGGGCCGGCTTTGGGCCCCGCATCCCCGGAGCCCAGCACTCGGTGCACGCAGCCGCTCGCAAGTTGGGACTTTAAAAATCCCCGGCGGGAGGAGCCCCAAACTAGACGGCTGCCGCCGCCCCACCTGGCTCCAGGAGACGCACAAAGCTGCGCGTTGCCCAGGACTCACATTCATGGCCATCCCCGCGTTTTGGAGGATGAACCTCAGTATTTTAAGAGGCGAATTATTCCACCTTTTCTGACTCTGTCCCATCTTCTTTGCAGACCTGATGGGAGAACCACGTGTCCCCGAGATTCTACTCCAATTCCCTTAGGGCTTGCCGGTAGCTGCCGGACTCCCTCCCACGGGCTCTGGGCCCCACATTCGGGCGCCAATTGCTGGGCTAGATTCACCTCCCCTGGTGCGGGGATGCTAAGATTACTCCCTTATCAGTACTCCTCTTTTCACCCTCTCCCCTGGGCGCTTGACCTGCGAGCGGCCAAGGTGGAATGAAGGTTCACAGGCAAGCCTAAAGTGCACGCGGCCAAACGAGATTTCCTTTTCCTCCCTCCTTACCCACCAAGGAAGCCAGGCGCAGATGGATCTCGGAGATGCTTCGGAGAGCAATCCGGTTTATTCGGGAGCTCACAGTAATATAGTAGTGATGATGAGGATTGAGCATGAGCTGGCGATAGGCTGGTGAGCTTGTCCGTCCAAGAGTAGTTCCCAAGGACCTCCCTCATGGGCTAATGTCACTTCCCATAGTACTGCCCTCTGGGCAAAGCCCGTCAAAAGGGAGCACAAGTGCTTGCTGGCGCTAGGTGTGGGATGGTCTCAAAGCTATCCCTTCTGGTTCCAGACCCAGAAGGAGATAGGTGTGGCTCACTTCCACACTGCCCCAGGGCTGGGGGAAGGGCAGCACCTCGGGAGCGCGCTCATTGCCCTTCCCCACTTAAGGCCAAGATGAATCCCCAACACCCCCAACTCTGTTAGATCCATCTAATTTTGTAGGAAAAAGTGGTTGTTTTGATTATCTCAGAAGTGGATACAGTCTTTCTGCCTCCCATTATCATGGCCTCAAGACTTTCCTGTGCGAGTCCAGGGGATGGATGGTCCAGGAGGAGGCAATTCTTTCTTTTCTAGTAATATCCATCTGACACCTACTACTGCTCCTATAGACAGGACAACATGTTAAGCGCTGTGTTATGTGACAAGTGCCCTGCTCATCCCTTTACTTCAAGGCTCTTGAATACTCACAACAACCTGATGGCAATAACAGGCACATTACAGATGTGTGTCATACCCCCAAAGTCACATGGCAAGAGGTAATGGAGATCATGTGTATTTGACCCCCAAACCTCTTGGGTCCAAATGCCTGTGGTATGAGAGACTTTACCTCAAGGCTCGAAGGCTCTCAAGGCTTATATGCCTGAGGTGAGGACTGGGCCCCAGCCTCCCTGGCTACACCCTGATCTCTCCTTTGCTCTTATTTCTCCAAACATCCTATATGGTGACTGTCAAAGACTTCTCTTTACAGAAAAAGTAAGTGGTAAGCAAAGTGTGAGAAATAATGAAGAAATTGAAATAAGGGAGAAATACCCCCAAATGAAATTCCATTCCAGGATTTAAGGTTTCAGGCCAGGAAGTGCATTTAATGGTCAAGAGTCCCTGGTTTCTTCACATAGTGTAGACCTGAAGCCTATTATACCCCAGCCCCTGGCCAAAGACTCCACACACTATCCCACTTAACCCTTAACAACAGATGAGGTCATTAATACTAAACTAGTATTAATTGAAATAATCCCCATTGTATAAATCCCCATTATAGTAATGATGAAACTGATGCTCAAGGAGGGCAATATCACCTTGGTAACTGGGACCTGCTGTGTTCACCCCCATAGCCTAATCTCCTCACCATTTTGTTTTGTGACCCCAGCCTACATATTCTTCCGATTGGTTTCCAGATTATTTCGGAGCGCACCAAGCCCAGGATGCACGAGTTCCAGTCTGAGGTGTTCATGATCATTGGTGGCTGCACCAAGGATGAGCGATTTGTGGCGGAGGTAACCTGCCTGGACCCCCTGAGGCGCAGCCGCCTGGAGGTGGCCAAACTCCCACTGACAGAGCATGAGCTGGAGAGTGAGAATAAGAAGTGGGTGGAATTTGCATGCGTGACATTAAAAAATGAGGTCTACATCTCAGGTAAGCAGGAGCCATGTTATGCCAACGCCAGTCCTCAGTAGTCCTCCACATTTTCCCAAGTGCCAGCCAGGTGACCATCCTGTAAGGTGACTATGAGTTGGCAATGGCCTCACTCTGAGTCAAGATACAGACCTAGGGGCCCAGGTGCTTGTTTCTTATCTCAGAGAGTGAATTACTACCTAATAAATACTAAAGAGTGAGCAGCATGCTCCAGGCCCTTCATAGAGAAAGAAGCTAAGGGGAGCTAGACTTCATTTGATCTCCACATAGAGCACAGAGCTAAGCCTGGAAATATAGTAGTGAATGAAACATCTGGTCTTTCTCCAAGCTTGACTCCCTCTCAAGTCTACTAGTCATACATTTATACACTTCAGAATCTCATTGAAGTAGTATTTCAAAAAAGAACACTTTTTAATTCTGAATTAGTGTTTAGTAGTTATAATTACTTCATTCCCAAAGTGAGAGTTAACACTCTCTCTAGCACTTAGCATTGTGCCCGATCTCAGAGGGTAACTGTTTGATAAATACTTGCACAATTAGAATCACCTTTACTGTATAGAATGTGAATAACTTTAATAGCATTCAAATTCTTGCCTTTCTCATCAGGGTAAAGTAGATGTTTTAAGAGAAAATTGAGGCTCCATCTTGTAACTACCTGATAAATGTTAGGCATAATCTCAATCCAGGTGCTGAGTCAAGTTCCAGGTTCCTCTTCACATCAGAAGCCACCTGGCTCTTCTTGAGACCATTTATTAGGAGGCAGAGGCCCCTCCTCACCCTTAGAGCCTCTTTGCCAATTTGAACTTGTCTGGGAAGAATGGCTTCCCACAGTTAGTTTCCTTTAAAATCAAGGGCAGGCCAGCTCTTATGTCACTGATTAGGCTATAGTAACAGGCTACAGTAGAAATATCTTCAATTTTTACATAAGAGTCAAGTGATATAGAGAATAGAAAGTAAATAATAGCAGTTTATCTGTGCCATTTAAATTTTATTAATTTACTATACTTTTGAGCTCATTGCATCTCCTTTGTTTTTTGTGTTGCATATATTCTCTTCCAACTTTGGTTGATATTTACATAACCTTTTTAATTTTTCCTATGTGAGTTACATGTTATGCTTACAAAACTTTTCTATTCCTAAAATCAAGATAGTCTCCTATATTCTCCAGTTACTTTGATAGCAGCTACATTTGGATTTTATTTTAAATGTAGTGTGAAATAAGTGAATAACTTCTTTTTTTCAAACAATACTAATTGTTCCAGTAACATTTATTTAATTTCTATATGTTTCCACCTGTTTTGTTTTGTTTTGTTTTTTTGGCCAGTCCTGGGCCTTGGACTCAGGGCCTGAGCACTGCAGTTCCCTGGCTTCCTTTTGCTCAAGGCTAGTCACTTGAGCCACAGCACCACTTCTGGCTGTTTTCTATATATGTGGTGCTGGGGAAGTGAACCCAGGGCTTCATGTATACAAGGCAAGTTCTCTTGCCACTAGGCCATATTCCCAGCCCCTGTTTTGTATTTTTAACTGATCAGTTTGCTTAATTGTATGTCTGTCTATACCATACTTTTCATTATAATAGCTTTGGGTGCATATTTTAATTTTTAATAAGAAAAGTCTATCTTCATTCTTCTGTATTTTTCACAATTAAAACATTGTTTTTTTCTAAAAGAAAAACTAATAAATAGAAATCCAAGTTTAGAAAAAAATACTAATCAAATCTGATGCATAAAATTAAGTGTTTTCTTTATTATTTAAAGTTTCTTGGAAGTTTATCACTATTAAAACTGCCTAGAGCCAGGTGCCAGTGGCTCACACCTATAATCCTGGCTACTCAGGAGGCTGAGATCTGAGGATCACAGTTCAAAGCCAGCCTCTAAGGAAGATCTGTGAGACTCTTATCTCCAATTAGCCAGCACAAAGTCAAAAGTGGAGCTGTGGCTTAAGTGATAGAATACCAGTGTTGAGTGAAAAAGCTAAGGGGCTGCTTCCAGGCCCTCAGTTCAAGCCCCAATATTGGCACACACACACACACACACACACACACACACACACACACACGTACCCTTGACCTAGATTTCCCACACCTGAGTTCCAACCCTAGAAAGCTTTCATGACACGAAACTTTGTCAATGGTCTTTGTCCATTTAGTGCACATTTGTAAGTCTGAAAAGGCTAGTATTTTGCTCTAAGTAGTTAGTGGTACTATAGGCTTACAGAGAACAATAAGAATGCAAAGCTGTTAAAATATTTTTGTTAAAGTTATACCAAAAGCAGCTCTTCTTTGTTTGGGTCCCTAATTGCTGAATTATGCATTTTCTGCTACTAAGGTAATTGTCACAACGAAAATATTACTCTTGAAAGATCTATTATGAGCATCTCATACTTTCATAATAAGAAATTAACTTAAAAATAGGACAAGCTCCACATATATTTTTGCATAGATCAGAGATATAGGCCAACTGATTTTGAATTTTGTAAAATGTCTCTGTCTCTTTTCATGTGTATGGGGGGGTGGTTACTGGCACTGGGACTTGAACTCAGGTACTGTCCCTTGGGTTTTTTTTTCACTCAAGGATGAGCACTCTACTACTTAGTCACACCTCTGCTTCCAGCTTTTTCTTTTCTATTCTTTTTGTTGTTGTTGTTACTTGGAGATAAGAGTCTTACAGACTTTGCTGCCTAGCCTGGCTTCAAACAAGTCATGATCCTCAGATCTCAGCCTCCTGAGTTGCTAGGATTACAGATGTGAGCCACCAGTGCTTGACCTAAACTTGTTTCTCTATTTATATTTTTTTTAAGTTTAAGTAAATACAAAACTTAAGCTATCCTTTAATTTTCCAGCTGGCCAAGGGCCTACCATCCCCGCCCAGCTTTACTTTCTATTCCTTCTGGGCACACAGTTCTCCCCCTGGCCCTTACCTACCCAGGCCAAGAGGGGACCATCCTCTAGGAATCTGGCTTATTTAGCCACCTCTCTGAATTCTCATGGTCCAGCACACAGTCTATCCTCTCAGTTTTATCACACTCTACCCCCATCAGCATTTCTGTCTCTTCCTCTTCCCCTGTGTTTGTTTTGTCTTCCCTCAGGGTGGTACCAGGCTGAAGGACTAGCACTTTTGCATTTTGGAAAATGATGGGAGAAGCTACATTTCTGACACCTTTGATTGCTTCTTAGATGTTTGTATCTCTTGTAGGTGGCAAAGAAACACAGCATGATGTCTGGAAATATAATTCTTCAATCAACAAATGGATTCAGATTGAGTATTTAAACATAGGCCGCTGGAGGCATAAAATGGTGGTATTGGGTGGCAAGGTCTATGTAATCGGTGGTTTCGATGGCTTACAGAGGATCAACAATGTGGAGACCTATGATCCCTTCCACAACTGCTGGTCAGAGGTATGGAAGATTATTTTGTATAAGCAACTCCATCTGTATTATACTTCAAAGCCTAACATTAATGCAAAGGCACCTGCTTATGGTTGCTGCTACCTTTCTGATTGCTCTGCTTCCATGGGAGACATCTGGGTGGCTCTGTTTTTCCATCCTAGGACCCATGGCTCCAGTATTGCTGGGTAAGTTACAGTACCAACATCCTTCCAGGAGGTGGGGCTCTGTGTGGGCACTGTCCTGTTCTGGCCAGAGCCACAGATATGGAGGGAGGCTGCTTGAGATGGTAGATCACTTGGTCCTGTTTTCTTGTTTATTCTGTTTCCTCGGTACCTTCTGTTCTATTTCTCTCCATAACAGATACCTAAGGATCTATTTGCTACACTGTTTATGAGCCCAAAGTCACTTGGTCATGATTAGAAGGGAGTCCTTATTTATTTTCATATTAACGAAGAGCCATTTTTATGCCTGCATACAAATTGCTAGCAATGAGGTGTAAATCATAGTGGAGGGAAGGGAAGTGACCTTACCTCTGCATCTCCAGGTGGTTCTCAAGTTAAAATCTTTTCTATCCACTTCAGAGTGAGTCCCAGCTTTGGGGAGTGTAAGACTCAGTCATTTTGGGTGGAGCTGGATGTCATGGTTACCAAGTTAACCTTCTCAACAACACTCTCAGGGAGTTCTCAACACTTGTGGGGTAGGGGCCCAAGATCATCACAGAGTTGTGCCATGACTCAAAAGGGCCATGTAGTTGGGCTGTTCAGGAGTCTGAGACTTGAGGACTGTGATTCACAAAGCTAGCCTGGACAGGAAAGCCTGTGAGACTTTTACCTTCAATTAACTACCAAAAGAGTTGGGGCTATGGCTCAAATGATAGAGCACTAGCCTTAAACAATAAATTTTAGCTCAAGAACAGTACCCAGGCCCTGACTTCAAGCCCTATAACTGACACACACACACACACACACACACACACGATCATTGTAAATGGGCATAGTCTTCAAAATCTTTTTTAGTGACCTGCGTTTATCAAGGTAGAAATAAAAATGTGGCTTAATCCTCAAATTTCCAATGTTGCCCCAGAGCAGGGCAGTCTACTTACCTGTGGCCACTGTAAACTCTTATAGTAGCTTTTCTTTCTGGAAAGTAATCAGGACATTTGGGCTAATCAACATTCATACAATATCTTTGAATGAATGAACACGTGAATATTCTTGTTTGAAAAATCGTTTGTTTCCAAGATGGACTGGCTTCATATGTCTAAACACTTTCTCTTGTCATATTAATGAGGACCCATTTACATATAGCCCTATTTGCTCTCCCTGAGGGCCCTGTATAGGTTTCCCTGACAGTTGGCCTCTGGAAAAGCAGATGGGGACAGGTTACTTGGAGCCTGTAGAGAGGGTGGGAAATAAAGGCTTTGGTTATCTGCACATCTATCGGGAGATCAGTCCCATGAGTCTCATCACTTCAGGCAAAGGATGCCCAAGTGTCCTATGTGTGCCTTGTGAGCCCCTCCAGCCAGGGCAGCATGACTGACAGCTTCTTGTGCCTGTGCTTTTTCAGGCTGCACCTCTCCTGGTCCATGTCAGTTCCTTCGCAGCTACTAGCCACAAGAGGAAGCTGTATGTGATTGGGGGTGGGCCCAATGGAAAATTGGCCACAGACAAGACTCAGTGCTATGACCCTTCCACCAATAAATGGAGTTTGAAGTCATCCATGCCAGTAGAAGCTAAATGTATCAATGCAGTGAGTTTCCAGGACCGAATCTATGTTGTTGGTAAGTGAATGATGGCTTCTTCTTCATTTGAATACCTTACTCATGCAGCCATGTGGGAAATCAGATAAATGTTATTCCTCTCTCTTTCTCGCTCTATTTCTCGCTCTCTCTGTCGTGTGTGTGTGTGTGTGTGTGTGTGTGTGTGTGTGTGTGTGTGTGTGTTGGTCCTGGGGCTTGAACTTGGCCTGGACGCCGACCCTGAGCCTTTTATACTCAAGGCTAGTTCTCTACCACTTGAATCATAGCTCCACTTCTGGCTTTGGTGGTTAATTAAAGAGTCTCATAGACTTTCCTGCCTAGGCTGGCTTTGAATTACAGTTCTGATTTTAGCCTCCTTAGTATCTAGGTTAACAGGCATGAGCAACCAGCACCCAGCAAGAAAAGGTAGCCTTGAGAACTCTTGGGTGTTGTGGATGGGGCTGAAAAGGAAGAAAAGATGGGGTGGGTCCAGGCTCTCTTGGAATTTCTCCTCAAGTCCTGGAGGCAGAATAGGGACACAAAACAGATGGATGCTATGGCTCAAGGTAGGAGCAAGAGCAAAGCTATATTTCAGACATTAGCAAACACATAGAAATTGAAATGTGTACTGTATAATAAGTGCTTAAGAAATGGAAGCCATCAATATCTCTTAGTTTGTGACCATGGGAATTTCTTTCTCCTCCTTGCTTGCTAGAGAGGGTCTGAAAAGTTGTAGTTAGTTGGGAGGAAAGTTTGGTTGGTCAGACCACAGTTGGAGAATAATTGTTAAGGATGGGAGCTCTCAGTCACCAAGGAGCTTTTTAAAAAAGATAGTAGTTGTCATACCCCAGAAAAGTGAAATCAGAATGGGAAGGAGCATGCTACAGAACAATATAACTGTACTTTTAAAGACTCGGATGATTTTAATGTACAGCCAGGATTGAAAAATGATTAAGGATGTCAGAAAATAAGTAACTTCAGTGATAATCAGAGTCAGAGAAGTCATTTGGAGGCAGAACATTGGAATGGATTAAGAAAGAAAACACTTCTCTTCTTGCTTCACATTTCTGTGGTGTGTTTTCTTCTACTCTTAGGATGTGCAGCTTGGGCTGCTATCCCAAATCATGCTCAGTCTGCAAAGAGTTGCCACTCCTATCTACAAGGGGTGGATGGCTTCTACGAATAGCCTCTTCCAGGTGCTTCATGTGCATGATCCTTCTGATTCCTTCTTTTACCACATGGTCTTGGTATTTATCGTGCTTTCCAGACCAAGACTACTTGAGGCATTGGCTAGTGTTTCTTCCAGAGTCATGATATCAGCCATGTTAAGCTAGGTATCCTTTAGAATCAAATTTACACCTAGCTGTGGAATTTGAAGGACACTGTGAAGTGTCTTCACATTAGTAATTTGCCAGGTCAGTCTATGCTTCTCTTAGCAAGATGGTAGGCCTGACCTTACTAGAATTAGAATTCTCCAGGTTAAAGGGCAGGAGAACCAGAAAGATGCTAGGATGCCCACTGTGTGTGCTCTTCCTTTCCAGGTGGGGCCATGCGAGCACTGTATGCCTATAGCCCCCTGGAAGACAGCTGGTGCCTGGTGACACAGCTCAGCCATGAGCGGGCCAGCTGTGGCATCGCACCCTGCAACAACCGGCTCTACATCACTGGTGGGAGGGACGAGAAGAATGAGGTCATTGCCACTGTGTTGTGTTGGGACCCTGAGGCCCAGAAACTGACCGAGGAGTGCGTGTTGCCCCGGGGAGTGTCACACCATGGCAGCGTCACCATCAGGAAGTCATACACCCACATCCGGAGGATTGTGCCAGGAGCAGTGTCTGTGTGACAGGAGGTGCCCAGCTTGTTGTGGGTCACCTAAGAAAGTACAGCTTTGGGACACAGGACACCAGACAGGAATGTTCGCAAGAGCTACCTCACGAGGAAAGGCACCTACCATCCCTGGTTCTAATGCCAGGCCCTGTCCCATAGCAACCCATTCAGCCTAGCCACTGTTAAAATACATAGTTCTGGGATATGATCTCTCATGACTGACAGATGAGGAAATTGAGTTTCATAGAGGCTAAGAAACTTGGCCCAGGTCACTCAGCAAATACCTAAGCTAGTCTGAACAGAGGTCTTTCCATTTTAAAGCCAGTGTCCTTCCCACCATACTTAGATCAGGCAACACAAAAGCAAACCCCCAGATCTGGCCAATGGCTTGTTCTCTCAAATCTGCTCTGAAGATTGACTCAGCAAGACAGAGAAAATAAATATTTCTCTTTTTTTTTGTTTCCTTTCTTCCTTCTATTCCTTATAGGTAAGCCAAAGGATACCCTTCACCCTGGAGACTTTGCGTCCTATTTCCAGAGCATTTCATAGGCTCTTCCATAGGCCAGGCATGTGGGCTCCAGTTTCAGAAGGCATGTTTGCTTGAAAAAGCTAAAGAGCTTGTTCTTTGCTCTCCCCACACAGCAGCCTCTATTTTTGAAGCCCATTTTTGGATAAGAACTATCACTGTTGGACAGAATGACCTTCCCTGTAACTCTGGTGACCTGCCTCTTAATGTTGTATGGTCGAGACAAGAGATTCAAACTACTGTTCTGTTTTTTTGTTTATTTTGTTTTGTTTTGTTCTTACTGGTCCTGGGGCTTGAACTCAGACACTGTCCCTGAATGTCTTGGACACTGTCCCTGAGCTTCTTTGTGTTCAAGGTTAGTGATCTACCACTTGTGTCCCAGCAACACTTCTGGCCTTTTTTTTTTTTTTTTTGTACTGGGGATTGAACCCAGGACATTGCACCTGCTAGGCAAGTGCTTTGCCACTAAGCTACCTCCCGGGCCATTTCTGGCCTTTTCTGAATAGTTTATTGGAGATGAAAGTCTCACAGACTTTCTTGTCTGGGCTGGCTTCGAACTATAATCCTCAGATCTCAGCCTCCTGAGTAGTTAGTATTACAGGTGTGAGACGGTGGTACCCAGCTTACTGTGCTCTTTTTAAGTGTGAACATGGTTGGCTACAGGAGAGACAGAATCTTTTGGGTGGTGTACATTCTGGGATTTAGAGAGTTTGGGGTCTGTGTCTAGGACCTTGCCCTCCTACAACCTTAGTTGTCAGGATTCTCTAAGTCCTTCACTTTGGGTTTTGGATCAGCTTTGCTCAATTTGACTCAAAGAACAGAAACTGTCCTTCATTCTAGGTGAAGAGCTTCCCAATAAGCTCGTTGGAAATACATTCTAATTCTTGAGGTGAAGAAATAGGTAAGAGACTCTGTTACTTAGGTTGTAGTTAAAAATATAGTAACTGCATTACCTGTGGTGCTTTATTTTTATTGGATGAGTTCAGTTATTTTTATAGAGTTTTATCTCATGTTGGGGGGACATACTGGAAAATTTAGTTCAGTTTGTGCTTAGATTGTTGAGATAAATAGAAATGCATGTTGGTATGTCAAATGCCTTGAGCTACGAAAAGAAGCCAAAACAAACATTTAGAATTATATGATATTATATTTTAGCACTAATAACCTTCAACTGAAGCAATTTGGCCTAGTTCAGCAAGACTCAGGAGCACAAATGAATGGCAAAGCTCAGCTGTACAGATGCTCAAAGGGGTAAGGAGGCCCCTAGTGAATCTTTTCTTTTTGGCCAGTCCTGGGCCTTGAACTCAGGGCCTAAGCACTGTCCCTGGCTTCTTTTTGCTCAAGGCTAGCACTCTGTCACTTGAGCCACAGTGCCTCTTCTGGCCATTTTCTATATATGTGGTGCTGAGGAATTGAACCCAGGGCTTCAAGTATACGAGGCAAGCACTCTTGCCACAAGGCTATATTCCTAGCCCCGAATATTTTATTTTCTTCAAGCTAAAAATAAGATGGAAATGAAAGTCTTGGTTGTTTTGCGATGGGGTCCCTTCTGGAAGCTGTGTGCTTGGGTCACCTAACTTGACTACTTACATGTTTGTCTCTTCAAGATCTTGATTAGAAGCCATCTGTGAATGACAGAAAAAATCAGTTTTAGTTCAAATGCTACTTTAAGGAAGAGCAGCATCTTCTCTTCCTCCTCCTCCTCCTCCTTTCTCTCACTCTTTCTCTGTCTTTCTGTCTGTCTGTCTCTGTCGGTCTCTCTGTGTCTGTCTGTCTGTCTGTCTGTCTGTCTGTCTCTCTCTCTCTCTCTCTCTCTCTCTCTCTCTCTCTCTCTCTCTCTCTCTCTCTCTCTCCTGTAATCCCAGCTGCTCAGCTCAAAGCCAGCTGGGGCAGACACATCCAAGAGACTCTTATTACCAATTAACAAGCAAAAACATGGAAGGAGAGCTGTGGCTCAAGTGGTAGAGCTCTAGCCTTGAGTGAAAAAGCTAAAACTCATGCCCAGGCCACAAATTGAAGCCCCAATACTACACACTCCACCGCCCAAAAATTAAAAAAAAGTCTCAAGACTTGATGGAATGGAGACTGAAGTCAAGTGGACCACATTTGCCAAGATTGGCTTAAAAAAGGTAGGGGGCTAAACTCACCCAAACACCAACAGAGAAACCTTTTTTCTTAGCTTCATTCTGTTGTCTCAGTGGTTTCAGAATACACACACACACACACACACACACACACACACACACACACACACACACACCACTGAGTGCCCTTGAACTCAAATCACATTGTGCTCTTAGGGAAATACAATTATCATTCTTTTGCAGCTGGGATACATAGCTTTGTTGTTTATAAAAGTCCCTAAGGTACTATTGTTGGCTATTTACTTATGAAAGAACACAGTAGAACTTTTTCAGTGAGTGTAGACAAAAAGTATACAGAATGTAATTTGGAGTTGATGAATTGTATTTTCCTCAGATTTCACACTTTGAAGAGTCAACTTTTCTGGAAATCTACATTGGTCTCAACTATGCTTCTACAAGACCATTTCTGATAGGTATAGGCCTAGACAGTCAGCACTTGGTAAAACCAACCCTTTAACTATTTTGGTTATACTAGGTTGTGCTTTTATTAAAATTATCTTTAAGTAATTGTACAAAGGGATTTCAACTGAACATGTCAGTTTATGAGTACAGTGTACCTGGGGTTGTATTTTTTAAGTGATCAAATTAAGATCATTGTTTATATGTTAAAAAATGAAGCTGTTATTTATTCAATAAAGTATGTATGAAATGGTTAAGAATGTGTAGTCATTGGATGATTTTTTTGCTTCGTTTTAGTTGATATAAATAAATACTACTTGAACACAAATTAGGAGGTGAAAATGTAAAATAATTCAGTTGATTTAGGTCAAATCCAAAAATAAGATTAACCAAGTTTAGTTTATGGAGTGACAACAGGAACAGCTTTTCCCTCCCTACAGCACGCCATCTCTTAGAACAAACTTCAGCAGCCCTTGTGCACGTTGTGTGACCTTCATCCACCTGGCTTGCCTGCCCTCTTCTTCCAGGTGTCACTTTGAAGGGTGATTATTTA
Source organism: Perognathus longimembris pacificus (assembly GCF_023159225.1). NCBI lineage: Eukaryota > Metazoa > Chordata > Mammalia > Rodentia > Heteromyidae > Perognathus > Perognathus longimembris. The sequence continues at coordinate 63,717,223 of NC_063165.1, forward strand.
CTTATTTAGTGTTGGTCCTGGGGCTTGAACTCAGGGCCTGGGCATTATCCTTGAGCTTTTTCTTTCCCCTCAAGGCTAATGCTCTACCACTTAAGTGACAGCTCTACTTCCAGCTTTAGTGACTAATTGGAGATAAGAATCTCATGGACTTTCCTGCCTGGGCTGGCTTTGAACCAGGATCCTCAGATCTCAGGCTCCTGAGTAGCTAGGATTACAGGCATGAGCCTCTGGTGCCTGGTTCTGACTTCTGGTTGTGAGCCTTGTTTTCAACCAGTGTGCTTAGTATTCTCTCTGAGACCTGAACCACTGTGCTTCTCAAATTGTCAGACACACTGGGGTGGGCCATGTCAGCTGAGTGCTGGGGCTCTCCCATGAAAAAATGTACCATCCATTTGGTGTGCTTTGGATTACAATGCAAGCATCCACTTAAAGACTTTATTTTTGGCAAATGCTCTACTACTTGAACCACACCCCAGGCCCCATCCTATACATTTGAAAAGAAAAATTGTGGCTTTGTGATGGTGCTGGGGCTTGAACTCAGGGTCTGGATGCCATTCCTTAGCTATCTTGCTCAAGGCTCTACCACTTAAGCCACACCTCCACTTTCCTGCTTTTTGCTGGTTATTTGGAGATAAGTCTAACAGACTTTTCTTCATGGGCTAGCTTTGAACCTTAATCTTCAGATCTCAGCCTCAGATATAATTAGGATTACAGATTTGAGCCTGTGACCTTTTCAGTTTTGTTGTTGGTTGTTTTTTGTTGTTGTTGCTGTTTTTTTTTAGCATCTTCCTGAGTTCCTGTGGGTCTGTGGCACCTCTGCCCAGCTTCCTTTTTGCTTATATAGTAGTGCCTCATAGAGGAGTGCATGCTCTCTTGCTATACAGCCTATGCCTTGATTTCTGTTCTGGTATGCAGCTGCACTTCAAGATCCTTGTCTTGAGCACTTCAGGTCTGTTCCCAACTACTGCAATAACAGCCTGCCTGCTTACCAATGCTGGGCATGAAGCAAGGGAGCATGCCTCCTGTGTGTAAGACATCTTTCTCATGACCCAGGGACATTGCCCAGCTTCTGTGAGTTGGACAATTTTTTCCCTGAGGGAACAGACAGCTAGACAGTAAGCCACATCTTGTCCCCATGAGGAAACTGTCCTGTATTCAACTCCTCACTTAATTTCCCAGAGAATACCAAAACTAGACTGGGACAATTAGGTAAGACGTCACGATCACCTAGAGATGACACAGGGAAACAAGCAGAGAAAGCAACAACGCTGGGCTGTGGGTGGCACGAGGTCCCTATCTTGTAAGAGCAGCATTGGTCTTTAGGAGGAGTATGTGACAGGCATGTGTGTACACACATGTGCATCCACATGTGTACACGCAAGTTCACAAATGTGCTGTTAAGGATGAACAAAGCAAGACATTTGCCAGAGCAGCACAGACAGGTTCTGCTCAGTATGTGCTGTTAGCAACAGAAAGAGTTGTGCTCCATTACAATTTGTGCAGGAACCATTGGGTCTCTGAGGAGAAAAGGGAAGAGGAAGGAGGGAGGTTCGGGGGTGTGAAGAATTACAGAGTGGGTCTGGGTCAACAAATGGAGGCCCACTGTGTCTCTCTGTTAGTTGGTAGTTGTCCAAGTGGGGGTTTTATCTTCCCATCGGGACTGGCAGATCGTCTCCAATAATTTCTTTAAATGAATGGCTCCCAGGTGCTCAAAAAGATGCTTTCAAGATGCAGGCGACCTGTGCATCACAAAGGGACGGAGGAAGGATTCACAATTGCAAGCTGCCTTTAGTACATGCTCCAAGAGAAAGGTCTGAGACCTCTGATGAGGTGTTGACTACAATAAAGTAAGAGAGAGAGAGAGAGAGAGAGAGAGAGAGAGAGAGTGTGTGTGTGTGTGTGAGAGAGAGAGTACTGTACTTGGTCTTGAACTCAGGACCCTGTGCCCTTGCTTGGGTTTTTCATTCATAGCTGGTGCTCTACTACTTGAACCACACTTCCACTTTGGGCTTTTTGCTGGTTAATTGGAGATAATAGTCTCCAATATTTCTGTTGGACTGGCTCCAAACCCTGATCCTCATACCTCAACCTCCTGAGTAGATAGGATTACAGGCATCAGTCACTACTAAGTTCTTTTGTTTCCATGGTTTTCCCAGACAGTGGCTCAAGAAGAGGCTGAGTCATCACAGGGTATGGCCTGAGGCTGCTAGGGTTCCTGCTAAAGTGTGGTGAGCCTCTGAGCACAAGGTCTCTGTAGAGTACAGATGCGATACCCAGCCTGTCACTTGCTTTGTGAATCAGGTAAAGGAACACCACAGTGCTGTTGGCAGATAACAGTATAAAAATGAAAGCAGTGCTTTCAAACTTTTACTACCATGTATTACAATAAAAACACATTTTCAGCTGGGTATAGTGATGCACACCTGTAATCCCAGCACTCTGGAAACAGAAGCTGGAAGACAACAAGTTGGAGGCCAATCCAGGCTACCTAGAGAGACCCTGTCTCAAAACCAACCAACCAACCAACCAACCAGGTGCCAGTGGCTTCTATCTATAATCCTAGTTACTCAGGAGTCTGAGCTCTGGAGGATCGCAGTGAAAGCCAGTAAGAAATTAATATCCAAGAAATTCCATCCCCAATTAACCAAAAAAAGTTGAACTGGGGACATAGCTCAAGTGGTAGAGGGTCAATTGAGCAAGCAAGGCCAGCAAAAGCAAGCCCCTGAGTTCATATCCCAAACAAATAAACAAAAGAGATACCTTTTTGGTCTTTCTGACTCTCTTTTTTCTTAAAGCGTCATTCACAATCCATCAAATTAAGTTCATTACCTCCAGTGAATGAGCAGTCACAAGCCACATGGCAAACACGAGGCTAGAGGGCACTGACTGGGAGAAGATGGTAGAGGCAGGGAGGGGAAGCTTTCTGTTCTCCACAGTAGCAGCAGTAGCAGCAGCAGCGGCAGCACCCCATACAAACCAGAGGAACGCCTCTGACTTTAAAAGACAGGACTGTTATGGGGGAAATTTCATAAGAAAAACGTAGCAATAGAACATCTATTGGGTAATTTCCCAGAAACATGAGCTTGAGGGGTTAGGCCAGTGACATAACCAGTTGAAGTAGAAATGCTAAGGTTTTTCAGTTGTCTGAGTGCATCCTGGAAGAAAGTTGCATTCCCCAAAAAGCTCACCAAAGAAACCCAGGAGAAAAGCAGCATATAATGCAATGGGTATTTATTGAGCACCTACTATGTACCAAACATGGTTTTGAGTAATCCTGGCTACTCAGCTAGGACTCAGCTAGATTACAGATGAAATCTGAGAATCCAGGATTACAGATGAGATCTGAAAGTCGAGCCAGACTGGGGCAGGAAAGTCCAAGAAACTCCTATCTCCAATTAACTACCAGAAGTAGGTCTGTAGCACTTTCTTGAGCAAAGCTCAGGGAAAGCATCCAGGCCCTAAATTCAAGCCCCAGGACCCGCACAAAAACAAAAACAAAGCAAAAATATAATGTTAAAAAGAGAAGCCCTAGGGGCTGGGAATATGGCCTACTGGCAAGAGTGCTTGCCTCCTACACATGAAGCTCTTGGTTCGATTCCCCAGCACCATATATATGGAAAACGGCCAGAAGGGGCGCTGTGGCTCAGGTGGCAGAGTGCTAGCCTTGAGTGGGAAGAAGCCAGGGATGGTGCTCAGGCCCTGGCCCAGGACTGGCTAAAAAAAAAAAAAAAAGAGAAGCCCTAAAGACAACTAAAGTAAGCTAAGAGAGTTCATGCTGCTTTATATAGGATGAAAGGAGGCTGCTTTTTTGTTTTCTTTTTTCCTGCTTGGGTGCCAGTACTGGGGCTTGAACTTAAGATTTAGGCTCTGCTCCTTAGCTTTGCTCAAGAGGAATGCTCTACTACTTGAGCCACCCCTTCACTTCCTGCCTTTTGCTGATTAATTAGAGATAAGAGACTCAGGGACCTTTCTGCCTACGTTGGATTTGAACTGTGATCCCAGATTTCAGCCTCCTGCATAGCTAATATTATAAATGGGAGCCACCAACTCTTGGCTTGGAATAGAGATTAGAAAGTATGAGGCTTCTGGGGGAAGCTTGTTCTAGCTAGAGGGAACAGCCCATGCAAAGGCCTTGAGGCAAGGGGCTCAATGTGGTTAGAAAAGGCCTGCATGGCTGGAATGAATTCAAAGCTATCACTGGGAGTTACTGTAACCCCGTTGGGTGGAATCAGAGTAAGAAGATAGCAAATGAAATAAATTCAGAAATGCCAAAGATTTTTCAAAGGCTGCCCATTCAGGTTCGTGGCTTGCCAATCCAGGTCGGTGACATTCGCAGGAGGTCGTTTACTGACGGAGGGGGCACCACCTGACTCCAGAACATGTTGAGTTTCTTTCCAGATCCTTGGTCTCTCAGATCGAGTTCTGAGTATGACCATCATGGTGGGCTGTGCTAGCTTTGCACACAGCCTGCCCCACCATCCTAGCAGGAGGCCCTGCCTCGAAAATGGCTAAGACTGTGCTCATTCCTGCGTGCTTAAAGCAGGCAGACCGCATGAGCTTGCCAATCCATTCCTTCTGCAAACTGGCACTACCAGAACACCAGCAAATGAAACCTCAATCTTGCATCCATAAGCTCTGGGAAGTATGGTTAAATTTTGAAAACATCTTCTTAGAGGCCAACAGAAATGTGATTGAGCATTAAAACACAAATTATAGCCAGTCTTTCTTCATGGAAACACAGCAATAGACTCTACCCACCACCAGTCACAAATAATTTAAAAATAAGATCAGAGACTGGTAGCTTACACCTGTAATCCTAGCTACTAAGAACACTGAGACCTGAGAAGCATGGTTTGAAGCCAGGCTGGGTAGAAAAATCCATGAGAATCTAATCTCCAATTAATCAGCAAAAAGCTGGAAGTGGATTGTGGCTCAAGTGGTAGAGCACCAGTCTTGAGTGGAAAAAGCCAAGTGAGAGTGCAAGGCTCTGAGTTTAAACCTCAGTATGGACACACAACCACCCCCACACAACTAATACTACTACTAATGGAAAGAAAAAAAAATCTTGCATCGCTATTAAATGACATTTTCCCTATTATTGTCCTCTAAACAATACAGTATAGAATGTTAGGTATTAGTAAATAAACTGGTGGTGAGTTCAAGTATTTTAAAAGATAAACAAAGAGTAAGTTAAGTCATTTTGTGTACAAGATATTGTATCCTCAGAGAATAGCATCCGTGGTCCCCTCCTCATAGACACTAGGGACAGCTGTAATCAAAATCCTCAGAGGCTAAGTGCAACCCAACAAATTTTTAAAAAACTTGTTTAAACTGTGTAGCAATGCCAATGCAGACTAGAAATTGGGTCCTAACAATGTTTTCTCCAAATTACTTTGGATAAGGCATCTTCCCAGGAGACCAGTGGAACCATCAGTGGGAAACACATTAACTTACAAACGAAAACACAATGTTTAAGTAACTGTGGGACTGAAGTCAGTATTTACTTATGAGTTGGATGACCATAAACCAGTTCAACAGCTTGCTTGTTGTTTTAGCCTTATCATACCTAAGGATATCATGAGGAGAAAACATTTAGAACACAGGAGTCATTTGGTGAGATGTAGAAGCTTATTTCCTCTCTAGAGGCTGCACTTCCTTATACTTCTGTCTTTTGCTACAATGTTGTCTCTGGTCCAAATAGGCTTTTCCTGAAAGTAGAATAACAGTGGATGACATCTTATGGGATTTGGGGAAGGATGAGATGACATTATACAACTGAATTTAGCTCTTTGCCTGACATTGTAAGTGCTCCAATCACGTTAGGTGCCATAATGGTTCTTACTTGATGGAAAACCCATGGAGCTGGGCTCTTTTTGCACCAACCTTTGTAATACAACACGAAGCTGGGCACAGGGTGTACACTCAACGAAATGCTGCTGCAAAGGTTCCACTGTCTAGAATGGTGTCAGGAAGCCAGGTAGTCTCTAGAAGCTTCTACCTAGTAATGACTCCACCATTATTGATTACCTTTTGAAATTTTTTTTTTCACATCAGAGGCTGATCAATGAAAACCATAGATAACTTTTCTGGACTATGTGATGTTATTTATTTATTTATTTATTTATTTATTTTAATTTATTTATTTTTTTGGCCAGTCCTGGGCCTTGGACTCAGGGCCTGAGCACTGTCCCTGGCTTCTTCCCGCTCAAGGCTAGCACTCTGCCACTTGAGCCACAGCGCCGCTTCTGGCCATTTTCTGTATATGTGGTGCTGGGGAATTGAACCTAGGGCCTCGTGTATCCGAGGCAGGCACTCTTGCCACTAGGCTATATCCCCAGCCCCTGGACTATGTGATGTTAAAAAAATCAACAGAGGGTAGCCCTACTCCTACTGAGCTTTCCAGAACGAATAGAGAATATTCTCTTCTGAAAAGCATTGTGGTCTGGGGTATACCAGTCCTCCTGAAGCTGGAGCCCTTCCTCTGCAGGGACAGGGTTATATTAAATGGGCCTGTGATTTGAGGATTTTAGGTCATACATGTCACAACATTAAGGTACCCCTGAAAGAAACCAAGAACTGCTTACTACTAGCTCACTGTGTGACTTGTGCTACACTAGAGACCCATGCTAAACAAAAAAACGAGGGGAGGACATGACCTCTTCTAAACGCACTTTCAGCCTGTAGCTTGACATAGGGCTGCACTTTTTAAAATGTCCACCGGGGGGCAGAGGACCTCCACAAGCTCCTTAGCTACATTCCGGGTGATGGGCGGAGCCAAGGCTGGCTGGGTTGCAGTGTTGTACCAAGAAAAGCTCCTGCTTCAACTGTCATCGGGGCTCGGGTTCTGATCCCCTTCTTCCCTGAATTCCTCTTCATCTTGGATGATTCTAAGAGAGGAAAAGAATACAGCGCTGGCATTTATGACGGAATGGCCCAGTGGTCAATCAGTCAGACCATCTTTGCTTTACTTTTAAATGTCTTAGGTCTACCCTGCACATGCAGAACTTATGTAATGCAGAGGATCTTTCTAACATATTTTCAGCAACACATTGTAACATAGAGTCATTTACTTAGGTGATCATGACACTTCTTTCTTCTATGCAAGAAAAGCTGAGTTGTAAACCACTCCTTCTATCATAAATATTTGTTTCTAATACAAAATTTATGTCCACTGCTCAATTTCCAGGTGCACAACTTTGTTAGTAAAATAAAAATATGTATTGCTACTGAGGCTTGAAGTCCTTGCTTGAAAACCCTGTGCTCTGCCTTGGCTTTTCCACTCAAAGCTGGCACTCTACCACTTGTGCCATGGCTCGACTTCCAGCCTTTGGCCAGTTAGTTGGAGATAAGCATTCCACAGACTGTGCTGCCTAGGCTGGCTTCAAACTGCAATCCTTGGATCTCAGCCTCTTAAGTAGCTAGGATTACAGGCATGAACCAGCATAACTGTTTTGTTTCAGTAACCAATCATATCATTATTACCATGAGATAATTTCATAGGAAATTCTCACTGAGTTGTAATTGACATACAACAAACTGCAGTTACTTGATAAAGTGTTTTCATGTGTAGAAGTTGGGAAACCATCTTCACAAACAAGATAGTGAAATCAATGCCCCTTAAGCCCCCCCCCCGACTTCCTTATAACCCCCTCACTCATCCCTGTACTCTACCACATATGCAACTAGTGATCTGCTTACTGTCACTATGAATTAGTTTGCATTTTCTACAAGTTTCTAAAATATGTAATTTATTGCCTAGCTTCTTTCACTCAGCAATTTGCTTGAGATTTATTATTTTCTTTAAAAAACAACCAAAAAAAGAATTCTTAGCTGGGCACTGGTGGTTCACACCTGTACTCCTAGGTACTCAGGAGGCTGAGATATGAGGACCACAGTTAAAAGCCAACAGGGGCAGGAAAGTCTGTGAAACTTGTCTCCAATAAACCACTGAGAAAAAGTTGAAAGTGGTGCTGTGGCTCAAGTGGTAGAGCACTGGCCTTGAGCCTGAGAAGCTCAGGGACAGCACAGGCTCTGTGTTCAAGCCCCAGGATTGGGAAACAAATAGCTCTTATTTACATGCCATAAATTCAACTGATTCAAGCATAATCTGATAATGCAAATGTGCAAATGTAAAGGGAAACCTAAAAGATGCTTTTGCAGGTCCCGTGAATTATAAAAGTTCAGCTTAATATCTGTGACTTAGGATCTGAGCTATTCCCTGCTGCAGCCCCTCTGCAGTCATCATGGACCCCAGGAAAGGAGAGGAGTCACTGATAAGCATCTTGTGTGGAAGGCAAACTGCCCTGAAAAGGCAAGGCCTTCTCCTTATCATCTTAAAGAGTACAGCCCCAAACTCAAGAATCCACCTTGATCCTTTCCGTTCCAGTGATAATGGTTCTCCTGTAACTCCTCCCAGGACAAATGTTGAGATAATGGTCAACCAGTCTACACCTGTGGCCTGACACTGCCTTAATTCTCTGCATACCTTTCTCACCCTCTACCCCCAATTCTTCCTGTGACGCCAATGTCTGCCCTTTTGAAGCTGGCTGAAGAGGTACTGAAGTGCTGTCTTCCTACGGCTGCCAAGTAATAAATTTTTCTCTGCCGGTCGCCCTGTGGCGTTATTTGATATATGGAGGCAAGTGGCCAGACCTAAGTTGGGATTCCTAACTTTGGGCCTGATGGCTAAGAATCTTATTTTCACAAACATCATCAAAATCTAATTTTAGGGATTTCAGCCTTCCCCATCACCCTCTAAATTCCAGTCCCTCCAGGCCTAGCAGCCACTATCCCCGTTCTGTTATTCTAGTGTTTCTCTGTGTCTCCTGGAAGCTCCTTGGTACTTCTGGTTCTTTGTCTGTTCTTGCCCTTGAATAAAATTGAATGACAGAATGTATGGTCTTTTGACTTTGATAATGGCTTTTGGGGCTTAGGTAATAATTTCTAGGTTCACCCATGTTGTAACATGTTCAATGTTTTATTTGTTTTTGTAGTTGTACTATCTAACATTTTTCTCCAGCAATGAAAAGGATTCTAATAGTCTGTACTTGCTGTCTTTAATAACTATTTTGGGACATATGAAGTAGTATCTAATAAATTTGCATTTTCCTAATGAGTGGAGATGAGCTTTTTTGCTGATGGGCCATTCCATTGTCCTGTTTGGAGAAATGTCCGCTCATATCCTTTCTCTATTTTTAACTGTTATTGTTTTTGCTATGCTGGGAATTGAAGCTAGGGACTTAAACATATTGAGCAAGTGCTCTACCATTGAGCTATATCCTCAGCCATTGGAATTTTTTTTGGGGGGGGGGCAGGGGTAGGCCAGCTTGAATTTAGGGCTAGCGCATTGTCCCTAAGCTTTTTTGCTCAAGGCTAGTCCTCTACCACTTGAGCCACAGCACCACTTATGGCTTTTTAGTGGTTAAATAGAGATGAGTCTCATGCCTTGGCTTGCTTTGAACTGTGATCTTCAGATCTCAGCTGGATTACAGGCTAGTTATTACAGGCTAGGATTATAGGCGTGAGCCACTGACACCTGGCCACCATTGGATTTTTGAGACGGTCTCACTATGTAGGGCATGAACTCAAGATCCTCCTACTTTAGTCTCTCAAGAGAGCAGGGATTACAGACATGAACTTCCATGAATGGCTCCTTTTTCCATTTTTTAAATTGGGTTATTTCACTTCCGGTGGTTGAACTG